>NC_143048.1:44667500-44762500 GCF_057628025.1 Oncorhynchus mykiss
AGAACCACTCCCGTTGCTTCCCTCCACAGGTTCCAGAACCACGCCCGTTGCTTCCCTCCACAGGTTCCAGAACCACACCCGTTGCTTCCCTCCACAGGTTCCAGAACCACGCCCGGTGCTTCCCTCCACAGGTTCCAGAACCACGCCCGTTGCTTCCCTCCACAGGTTCCAGAACCACGCCTGGTGCTTCGCTCCACAGGTTCCAGAACCCCGCCTGGTGCTTCCCTCCACAGGTTCCTGAACCCCTCCTGGTGCTTCCCTCCACAGGTTCCTGAACCCCTCCTGGTGCTTCCCTCCACAGGTTCCAGAACCACGCCCGGTGCTTCCCTCCACAGGTTCCAGAACCACGCCCGGTGCTTCCCTCCACAGGTTCCAGAACCACGCCTGGTGCTTCCCTCCACAGGTTCCTGAACCCCTCCTGGTGCTTCCCTCCACAGGTTCCTGAACCCCTCCTGGTGCTTCCCTCCACAGGTTCCAGAACCACTCCCGGTGCTTCCCTCCACAGGTTCCAGAACCACTCCCGGTGCTTCCCTCCACAGGTTCCAGAACCACGCCCGGTGCTTCGCTCCACAGGTTCCAGAACCATATAGACAGATGTAACGGTGTCAGATTGTATTGGATAAACTCACCCCAACAGCTTGAAATGTTGTCAATAGTGCCGTTGAATTGGATAATTTTTTGGTGGCGCAACTAGTTAGTACGTTCTCAAGCAGAGACGTCAAATGTGATGATGAGGCAGAGGGTGCAAGATCAAGTACCTGCAATGATGTTGTGAGAAAGGAAGGAATTACTGCTAAGCAGGCACAGTGTATCCTGTTACACAAAGACTGGGCTATTTGAAAACTTTTTATTATGGAAAACCAAGTGAAAATAAAGGAATAAAGATTATTAAAACACGTTAAGAGAGCGAGGCACTCCCTTAAAAGTGTGAAGAGGAAATGTCTTCAGTGAATACCTGATTAAAACTGTTATAAGAATGACCTGCCATTCATGAACATGATCCCCGGGCTACTGCACAGAGCATGAACATGATCCCCGGGCTACTGCACAGAGCATGAACATGATCCCAGGGCTACTGAACAGAGCATGAACATGATCCCCGGGCTACTGCACAGAGCATGAACATGATCCCCGGGCTACTGCACAGAGCATGAACATGATCCCAGGGCTACTGCACAGAGCATGAACATGATCCCCGGGCTACTGCACAGAGCATGAACATGATCCCAGGGATACTGAACAGAGCATGAACATGATCCCAGGACTACTGCATAGAGCATGATCACAGGGCTACTGCACAGAGCATGAACATGATCCCAGGGCTACTGCACAGAGCATGAACATGATCCCCGGGCTACTGCACAGAGCATGAACATGATCCCCGGGCTACTGCACAGAGCATGAACATGATCCCCGGGCTACTGCACAGAGCATGAACATGATCCCCGGGCTACTGCACAGAGCATGAACATGATCCCAGGGCTACTGCACAGAGCATGAACATGATCCCAGGGCTACTGCACAGAGCATGATCCCCGGGCTACTGCACAGAGCATGAACATGATCCCCGGGCTACTGCACAGAGCATGATCCCCGGGCTACTGCACAGAGCATGATCCCCGGGCTACTGCACAGAGCATGAACATGATCCCATGGCTACTGCACAAATCAGAAGCCTGATCCCCGGGCTACTGCACAAAGCAGGAGCCTGATCCCCGGGCTACTGCACAAAGCAGGAACATGATCCCAGGGCTACTGCACTGGGCCGAAGTATCTGGGAATGAGATTAGCCATTTATAGACATCGTTGAATGTGTCCCTCAAGTTAATTTTCATGAAAAAGTCTTAGGCAATAAATATAAATATACACACAAAATATACACACACAAAAAAAAAAAACATTCACTCTTCACTCTTTTGTCTATTCACAGAAGGCGAAAGGGCTACGATAGTTGATTTTGATTGCTTGTGATACATTTTCTGGTCCTTAAACTTGTCACAATCCCCCCCCCCCCCCCCCCCCCCCCAGCTGTATAATAAATGTACACAAGCCTGATGGCTACCTACACTGAGTAGACCAAATATTAGGAACACCTTCCCAACTATTGAGTTGCACCCCCTTGCTTTGTTCTCAGAACAGCCTCAATTTGTTGGGAGTATGGACTCCACAAGGAGTCGAAAGCATTCCTCAGGGATGCTGGCCCATATCGACTACAATGTTTCCCATAGTTGTGTCAAATTGGCTGGATGGGCCTGGCACCTGCTACCATACCCCGTTCAAAGGCACTTCAATATTTTGCCTTGCCCATTCACCCTCTGAATGGCACACATACACAATCCATGTCTCAATTGTGTCAAGGTTTAAAAATCCATCTTTAACCGGTCTTCTCCCCCTTCACCTTCACTGATTTGAAGTTGCAAATTTTGATTGTATGAACACAGATTTGATTGTTTTGTGAAGAAGAGAGTTCTATATAAAACAAAGAAGAAACAGCATAAGCACCTCAACATTTTAAATCACAAGTTTTCCATCGACAAAGTCTGTCAGGCACCAGGGTGATGCAGCTTGGCAGCCATTTTGTGCCCAAGGCCATTTTGGGGCCAACACCACCAGTGCTTCAGTGGTGGGTGTAGTGATTAAGTGAAGAGCCAGCGGGGACCAGTTTCCTCCTCTGTGGTTAGATGGGACACATCCTTAAGGCGTCGGCTAGCTACAGTTCGGCTGGCGCCTAGCCGTAGGCAAACAAGTGTGCTCACATACTCCCTTGAAAAATGTGAAAAAAAGTGTCAATAGTACTGTTTGTCTATATTGAGATGCCGTAGCCAGAATACACTTCCTCAAAATAGTCAGAATTCATCTGAGATAACTTATGAAATCTGTCATTCATTTTAACGTTTTGCAGAGATCTTAGACGCGCAATTTTACATCTAACTAAGAGGTTTGGTGCAGTATTTCTCAAGTGGAAAAAAATGGGCATGAAAACTAGTCGTCTCTTGTTGAACGACAATAAAAAAAACACTTCATTGAAGAATCCCTGCTGTTGACCAATCACCGACAAAAAGGG
Source organism: Oncorhynchus mykiss (assembly GCF_057628025.1). Taxonomy (NCBI): domain Eukaryota; kingdom Metazoa; phylum Chordata; class Actinopteri; order Salmoniformes; family Salmonidae; genus Oncorhynchus; species Oncorhynchus mykiss. The sequence goes on from NC_143048.1 coordinate 44,670,565, forward strand.
GCAGACTTCAGCTACAGATTTCGGCTTGCCTCACGGATTTTGTTGTTTGTTTGTGTGCACGAACAGCTGAAAAAAAAATTAACTTGACTAAGACCAAAACAAAACAACAACAAAAATCATAAAATATCATTATAATATTATACACAAACTGTTTCTGAACAGTTTTGGATGGGAAGCATACTGACGCCTTTAGCTTTCCCAGTGGCTGGTCAGTAAGGAGTGGTTAGATGGCACCATTTTCCCCTTATACACTACTTTTGAACAGAGCCTTATGGGTATAGGATGGGGAATAGGGTGCCTTTTTGGGAGCCATCACTCACTCTCACCAATGGCTGCAGAGTTAGGTTGGATGAATCATTAAATACATTTTGAGTCTCTCACTGAGAGGTGACTGACAGGGAGATGAGGGTTAGAATGGTAGTGCACTACATAGTGCGTCATATTGAGACGTTTAACTTAGTGTCCCAGCGGCAGGTCAGCAGGGAACCAGTTTCCTCCTCTGTGGTTAGATAGGCTTTGTCAAAAACGGCACATTATTCTCTACATTTGACCAGAGCCCTATGGGCCCTTATTTCCTTTTTAGAGCCCTATGGGCCCCTATTTCCTATATAGAGCCCTATGGGCCCCTATTTCCTAAAAGAGCCCTATGGGCCCCTATTTTCTATACAGAGCCCTATGGGCCCCGATTTCCTATACAGAGCCCTATGGGCCCCGATTTCCTATATAGATTTCTATAGGCCCCTAATTCCTATATAGAGCCCTATGGGCCCCTATTTCCTATACAGAGCCCTATGGGCCCCGATTTCATATATAGAGCCCTATGGGCCCCGATTTCATATATAGAGCCCTATGGGCCCCTATTTCATATATAGAGCCCTATGGGCCAATATTTCCTATACAGAGCCCTATGGGCCCCTATTTCCTATATAGAGCCCGTGTCAAAAGTAGTGCACCATATAGGGAATAGGGTGCAATTTGAGACGCATCCTTAGTGTCCCAGAGGCCGGTCGTTGTAGGTGCTATACCCCAGAGTGGGTGGGGCCTTCCTCCTCCTTGCTGTGGAAACCACAGTGGGTGTGGCTGTGGGCGTGTCGACGGCGTGTGGCCTCCAATAGGGAGTCGTCAGGGACAGGAAGTGTCTCATAAAGCAAAGCGTTCAGGGTCTCCTCGTAGATCCTGGCCTCTGGAAACTCCACCTGAGATAGAGAGACGGACGGACAGGGTCAACATTAAGATTAGCTACAGTACAAAAGATAGTGTGCCTGTGTCAGCAACGATGGACTGCCATGAACGAGTGAGTGAGTGAGTGAGTGAGTGAGTGAGTGAGTGAGTGAGTGAGTGAGTGAGTGAGTGAGTGAGTGATGCCATGAACGAGTGAGTGAGTGAGTGAGTGATGCCATGAACGAGTGAGTGAGTGAGTGAGTGAGTGAGTGATGCCATGAACGAGTGAGTGAGTGAGTGAGTGAGTGTGTGAGTGTGTGTGTGAGTGTGTGTGTGTGAAACCCCTAACCAACCTTGGTCTGTTTTTTCTCTGTGGCGTAGACTATGGATGTGCAGCAGACCTCCGCCAGTTTGCGTCCCTGTCCGTAGAACGACCAGCAGCAGATCTCGTCGCCGATCACGTCCTTGATGAAGAGAACACAGCCATTGTAGCTCAGAGACAGCTTGTCAAACAGCTCAATGTTCTTCAACAGGTTGTCGTCTGAGTTACTGTGGAGGAATTACAACCCACGGGTCAACAGGTTGTCATCTGAGTTACTGTGGAGGAATTACAACCCACGGGTCAACAGGTTGTCGTCTGAGTTACTGTGGAGGAATTACAACCCACGGGTCAACAGGTTGTCGTCTGAATTACTGTGGAGGAATTACAACCCACGGGTCAACAGGTTGTCGTCTGAATTACTGTGGAGGAATTACAACCCACGGGTCAACAGGTTGTCGTCTGAATTACTGTGGAGGAATTACAACCCACGGGTCAACAGGTTGTCGTCTGAATTACTGTGGAGGAATTACAACTCACGGGTCAACAGGTTGTCGTCTGAGTTACTGTGGAGGAATTACAACCCACGGGTCAACAGGTTGTCGTCTGAGTTACTGTGGAGGAATTACAACCCACGGGTCAACAGGTTGTCGTCTGAGTTACTGTGGAGGAATTACAACCCACGGGTCAACAGGTTGTCGTCTGAGTTACTGTGGCGGAATTACAACCCACGGGTCAACAGGTTGTCGTCTGAGTTACTGTGGAGGAATTACAACTCATGGATCAGGAGGTACAGCATTCCATTGTCAACACAGAGGACATAACGAGTACTTGAGAGGCCCTCACTAAGCACTTACCAATGAACTATTACTGACTCTCCAAACAACAGAACAAGCATAGGGCTGCCATTTTGTAAGGCACTATACTTGTAGAAGCTCACCTTGTATAGGAGTACTTGTTGTTGCTTCTTTTGTACAGCAGCTTTACCACAGGCTTGGTGCAGGCCTGGATCAGTCTCTCTTCCTCCTTGGCAGAGGTGACAACAGGGATTACACACAGAGACTGCTCCTTCTGGTCCTGTTAATCAAAACAGACACCACAGGCAGGCTGTTACAGTACATAAGAGAAAAAGAGGACCTGAACCAGTCTAAACAATGTCTGGTTCTACTCTCACTGGCTCTGTGCTGCTGAACAATACCAAGGATGCATGTCAGGACTAGAGGTCGACCGATTCATCGGAATGGTCGATTAATTAGGGCCGATTTCAAGTTTTCATAACAATCGGTAATCTGCATTTCTGGACACCGATTATGTCCGATTATATTGCACTCCGCGAGGAGACTGCGAGGCAGGCTGACCACCTGTTACGCGAGCGCAGCAAGGAGGTAAGTTGCTAGCTAGCATTAAACTTATCTTATAAAAAACAATCAATCTTAACATAATCACTAGTTAACTACACATGGTTGATGATATTACTAGTTTAACTAGCTTGTCCTGAGTTGCATATAATCGATGCGGTGCCTGTTAATTTATCATCGAATCACAGCCTACTTCTCAAACGGGTGATTTAACAAGGGCATTCACGATTCCTGTCGTTGCACCAGTGTCCCTAACCATAAACATCAATGTCTTTCTTAAAATCAATACACAAGTATATATTTTTAAACCTGCATATTTAGTTAAAATAAATCCAGGTTAGCAGGCAATATTAACCAGGGAAATTGTGTCACTTCTCTTGCGTTCCGTGCAAGCAGAGTCAGGGTATATGCAGCAGTTTGGGCTGCCTGGCTCGTTGCGAACTGTGTGAAGACCGTTTCTTCCTAACAAAGACCGTAATTAATTTGCCAGAATTGTACATGATTATGACATAACATTGAAGGTTGTGCAATGTAACAGCAGTATTTAGACTTATGGATGCCACCTGTTCGATAAAATACGGAACGGTTCCATATTTCACTGATAAAATAATAAACGTTTTGTTTTTTAAATGATAGTTTCTGGATTCTACCATATCCCCATGTGCAGTTTGTCCCCATGTGCAGAAAACCGTAGTCTGGCTTTTTTTATGGCGGTTTTGGAGCAGTGTCTTCTTCCTTGCTGAGGGGCCTTTCAGGTTATGTTGATATAGGACTCGTTTTACTGTGGATATTGATACTTTTGTACCTGTTTCCTCCAGCATCTTCACAAGGTCCTTTGCTGTTGTTCTGGGATTGATTAGCACTTTTCGCACCAGAGTACATTCATCTAGGAGACAGAACGCGTCTCCTTCTTGAGCGGTATGACGACTGCGTGGTCCCATGGTGTTTATACTTCAGTACTATTGTTTGTACAGACGAACGTGGTACCTTCAGGTGTTTGGAAATTGCTCCCAAGGATGAACCAGACTTGTGGAGGTCTACAATTTATTTTCTAAGGTCTTGGCTGATTTCTTTAGATTTTCCCATGATGTCATGCAAAGACACACTGAGTTTGAAGGTAGGCTTTGAAATACATCCACAGGTACACCTCCAATTGATTCAAATGATGTCAATCAGCCTATCAGAAGCTTCTAAAGCCATGACATCATTTTCTGGAAATTTCTAAGCTGTTTAAAAGGCACAGTCAACTTAGTTTTAATGACTCCAACCTAAGTGTATGTAAACTTCAACTGTACATTATACTGGACTGTATGAGTTAGGGTTAGTGGAATATAACCTATATTCTATTGGACTGTATGAGTTAGGGTTAGTGGAATATATCCTATATTATATTGGACTGTATGAGTTAGGGTTAGTGGATAGTGGAATATATCCTATATTCTATTGGACTGTATGAGTTAGGGTTAGTGGAATATAACCTATATTCTACTGGACTGTATGAGTTAGGGTTAGTGGAATATAACCTATATTCTATTGGACTGTATGAGTTAGGGTTAGTGGAATATAACCTATATTCTATTGGACTGTATGAGTTATGGTTAGTGGAATATAACCTATATTCTATTGGACTGTATGAGTGGAATATATCCTATATTCTATTGGACTGTATGAGTTATGGTTAGTGGAATATAACCTATATTCTATTGGACTGTATGAGTGGAATATATCCTATATTCTATTGGACTGTATGAGTTAGGGTTAGTGGAATATAACCTATATTATATTGGACTGTATGAGTTAGGGTTAGTGGATAGTGGAATATATCCTATATTCTATTGGACTGTATGAGTTAGGGTTAGTGGAATATAACCTATATTCTATTGGACTGTATGAGTTAGGGTTAGTGGAATATATCCTATATTATATTGGACTGTATGAGTTAGGGTTAGTGGAATATATCCTATATTCTATTGGACTGTATGAGTTAGAGTTAGTGGAATATATCCTATATTATATTGGACTGTATGAGTTAGGGTTAGTGGAATATATCCTATATTCTATTGGACTGTATGAGTTAGGGTTAGTGGAATATAACCTATATTCTATTGGACTGTATGAGTGGAATATATCCTATATTCTATTGGACTGTATGAGTTAGGGTTAGTGGAATATATCCTATATTCTATTGGACTGTATGAGTTAGGGTTAGTGGAATATAACCTATATTCTATTGGACTGTATGAGTTAGGGTTAGTGGAATATAACCTATATTCTATTGGACTGTATGAGTTAGGGTTAGTGGAATATAACCTATATTCTATTGGACTGTATCAGTTAGGGTTAGTGGAATATAACCTATATACTATTGGAGTGTATGAGTTAGTGGTTAGTGGAATATAACCAATATTATATTGGACTGTATGAGTTAGGGTTAGTGGATAGTGGAATATATCCTATATTCTACTGGACTGTATGAGTTAGGGTTAGTGGAATATAACCTATATTCTATTGGACTGTATCAGTTAGGGTTAGTGGAATATAACCTATATACTATTGGAGTGTATGAGTTAGTGGTTAGTGGAATATAACCAATATTATATTGGACTGTATGAGTTAGGGTTAGTGGATAGTGGAATATATCCTATATTCTACTGGACTGTATGAGTTAGGGTTAGTGGAATATAACCTATATTCTATTGGACTGTATCAGTTAGGGTTAGTGGAATATAACCTATATCCTATTGGAGTGTATGAGTTAGGGTTAGTGGAATATAACCTATATTCTATTGGACTGTATGAGTTAGGGTTAGTGGATAGTGGAATATAACCTATATTCTATTGGACTGTATGAGTTAGGGTTAGTGGAATATAACCTATATTATATTGGACTGTATGAGTTAGGGTTAGTGGAATATAACCTATATTCTATTGGACTGTATGAGTTAGGGTTAGTGGAATATAACCTATATTCTATTGGACTGTATGAGTTAGGGTTAGTGGAATATAACCTATATTCTATTGGACTGTATGAGTTAGTGGTTAGTGGAATATAACCTATATTCTATTGGACTGTATGAGTTAGGGTTAGTGGAATATATCCTATATTCTATTGGACTGTATGAGTTAGTGGTTAGTGGAATATAACCTATATTCTATTGGACTGTATGAGTTAGGGTTAGTGGAATATATCCTATATTCTATTGGACTGTATGAGTTAGGGTTAGTGGAATATAACCTATATTCTATTGGACTGTATGAGTTAGGGTTAGTGGAATATAACCTATATTCTATTGGACTGTATGAGTTAGGGTTAGTGGAATATAACCTATATTCTATTGGACTGTATGAGTTAGGGTTAGTGGTTAGTGGAATATAACCTATATTCTATTGGACTGTATGAGTTAGGGTTAGTGGAATATATCCTATATTCTATTGGACTGTATGAGTTAGGGTTAGTGGAATATAACCTATATTATATTGGACTGTATGAGTTAGGGTTAGTGGTTAGTGGAATATAACCTATATTCTATTGGACTGTATGAGTTAGGGTTAGTGGTTAGTGGAATATAACCTATATCCTATTGGACTGTATGAGTTAGGGTTAGTGGAATATATCCTATATTCTATTGGACTGTATGAGTTAGGGTTAGTGGAATATAACCTATATTCTATTGGACTGTATGAGTTAGTGGATAGTGGAATATATCCTATATTCTATTGGACTGTATGAGTTAGGGTTAGTGGAATATAACCTATATTCTATTGGACTGTATGAGTTAGGGTTAGTGGAATATATCCTATATTCTATTGGACTGTATGAGTTAGGGTTAGTGGAATATAACCTATATTCTATTGGACTGTATGAGTTAGTGGATAGTGGAATATATCCTATATTCTATTGGACTGTATGAGTTAGGGTTAGTGGAATATATCCTATATTCTATTGGACTGTATGAGTTAGGGTTAGTGGAATATAACCTATATTCTATTGGACTGTATGAGTTAGTGGATAGTGGAATATATCCTATATTCTATTGGACTGTATGAGTTAGGGTTAGTGGAATATAACCTATATCCTATTGGACTGTATGAGTTAGGGTTAGTGGAATATAACCTATATTCTATTGGACTGTATGAGTTAGGGTTAGTGGAATATATCCTATATTCTATTGGACTGTATGAGTTAGGGTTAGTGGATAGTGGAATATAACCTATATTCTATTGGACTGTATGAGTTAGGGTTAGTGGAATATATCCTATATTCTATTGGAATGTATGAGTTAGGGTTAGTGGAATATAACCTATATCCTATTGAAGTGTATGAGTTAGTGGTTAGTGGAATATAACCAATATTATATTGGACTGTATGAGTTAGGGTTAGTGGAATATATCCTATATTATATTGGACTGTATGAGTTAGGGTTAGTGGAATATATCCTATATTCTATTGGACTGTATGAGTTAGTGGAATATAACCTATATTCTACTGGACTGTATGAGTTAGGGTTAGTGGAATATAACCTATATCCTATTGGACTGTATGAGTTAGGGTTAGTGGAATATAACCTATATTATATTGGACTGTATGAGTTAGGGTTAGTGGAATATATCCTATATTCTATTGGACTGTATGAGTTAGGGTTAGTGGAATATAACCTATATTCTATTGGACTGTATGAGTTAGGGTTAGTGGAATATAACCTATATCCTATTGGACTGTATGAGTTAGGGTTAGTGGAATATAACCTATATTATATTGGACTGTATGAGTTAGGGTTAGTGGATAGTGGAATATAACCTATATCCTATTGGACTGTATGAGTTAGGGTTAGTGGAATATAACCTATATTATATTGGACTGTATGAGTTAGGGTTAGTGGATAGTGGAATATAACCTATATTCTATTGGACTGTATGAGTTAGGGTTAGTGGAATATAACCTATATTCTATGGGACTGTATGAGTTAGTGGTTAGTGGATAGTGGAATATATCCTATATTCTATTGGACTGTATGAGTTCGGGTTAGTGGAATATAACCTATATTCTATGGGACTGTATGAGTTAGGGTTAGTGGAATATAACCTATATTCTATTGGACTGTATGAGTTAGGGTTAGTGGAATATAACCTATATTCTATTGGACTGTATGAGTTAGGGTTAGTGGAATATAACCTATATTCTATTGGACTGTATGAGTTAGGGTTAGTGGAATATAACCTATATTATATTGGACTGTATGAGTTAGGGTTAGTGGTTAGTGGAATATAACCTATATTCTATTGGACTGTATGAGTTAGGGTTAGTGGATAGTGGAATATAACCTATATTCTATTGGACTGTATGAGTTAGGGTTAGTGGAATATATCCTATATTCTATTGGAATGTATGAGTTAGGGTTAGTGGAATATAACCTATATCCTATTGAAGTGTATGAGTTAGTGGTTAGTGGAATATAACCAATATTATATTGGACTGTATGAGTTAGGGTTAGTGGAATATATCCTATATTATATTGGACTGTATGAGTTAGGGTTAGTGGAATATATCCTATATTCTATTGGACTGTATGAGTTAGTGGAATATAACCTATATTCTACTGGACTGTATGAGTTAGGGTTAGTGGATAGTGGAATATATCCTATATTCTATTGGACTGTATGAGTTAGGGTTAGTGGAATATAACCTATATTCTATTGGACTGTATGAGTTAGTGGTTAGTGGAATATAACCAATATTATATTGGACTGTATGAGTTAGGGTTAGTGGAATATAACCTATATTCTATTGGACTGTATGAGTTAGGGTTAGTGGAATATATCCTATATTCTATTGGACTGTATGAGTTAGGGTTAGTGGAATATAACCTATATTATATTGGACTGTATGAGTTAGGGTTAGTGGAATATAACCTCTTTACCACATCTACAGGTTAATGGATCGCAGACCGTGGGGAATAGAAGCAGGACGCCAGATTGGATTCAACAAATCTGATCTAACAAAGGGGATATTTGTCATATCCAACATGATTGATGTATTGTAACAGGCCCACAATGCGGTAACTGAAGTCCAATTTGGATATATTTGTCTGTTTCCACTTTTCAGGTTTAGAAGAAGTGACTGCTAAATGCTAACTCCTGTTCGTATAAGCTGGTAGCTCAGCTAGCATACAGAAATCAGTGGTGGTAGTCAAAGTTGTTTTTTAAACTGTAATGCCTTTGATTGGTGACGATGACATGAAAATGTTTTGGGGTTAGCATTCATACAAATATTACCTACCGATTTATAACCCAACATAGTGTATTTCACCCACGCGTTTCCATAGCATTTCCATTGTTTTGGTTGGGTTTGATTGATCTCTCTACCGCATGTATCATTGCCCACTGTCACCATGGAGACAGCAGAACCTCCCAGTAGAACCTTGGCTAGTCCAAATACTGAATGCCATGCATTCCAATGATTCCATCTATCACACTGACACAGCCTGCATCCTAAATGGCATCCTAGCGGGCAGCAGGTAGCCTGGCAGTTAAGAGCGTTGGACCAGTAACCGAAAGGTGGGGATATAAGGTGGGATATATCCACTGTTTAACCCCCCCCCCCCAACACCAACTACTCCCTGGGCGCCAATGGTGCACTGCATAGGGAATAGAGTGCCATTTCAGACTCAGGCACATTATACCCACTGCCACTATGGTTGTAACAGTCATGGCATTTTGGATGAAGGTGATTGGCCAGCCAAATTACTGCGGTTCTCGTAATAGATATATACATATTATTATTATTTTTTGAGACGCACATTTTCCCCTCCTCTGTACCTGACTGCATGTGCTGCCATAGAAATATATTGAATAGAACAAGCGTCCCCATTCAAGTCAATGATGGGTGGACATTGCAAGTGTACTCATAAGAGCAAAGCAGGAAGTAAAAGATGTGCTAAAATATGTGGTGTGATTTGTTGATTCAACTCAACTGACATTACAAAAAAACACATTCCATTGCATGAGCCACATCAGTTAACATCATGTCAATGAACATTCTACATTACCATGGAAATAATTGCATCACAATATCAGGCAGCCATTGAAAGGGTACCCATGAGTTAACCAATCAAATTGCCTGTGTTAGAGGTTCCATTCCCATTCTATGTGTGTTTCTGCTGCATTGTGTGTGTGTGTGTGTGGGGGGGGGGGGGGGGTTGCCTAGGCAACCAAAGACTTGTTTTCTCGTGTCAACAAGGAGTAACAAAGTTTCATCGCGTTGTTAAGAGTCCATGTTACGGCTGAAACGGACTCAACCACACAAATCCCTGTCCGTCCGGTCTTCAGTCAGCTGTTCAGTCAACAAACAGCTTCTTTTTTTTTCTCTCTTTATGACGGTTATTTCCATTTGAATCCATAATCGTCGGTTATAACGGTAATTGTGCCAGCCCTGACTGGCACAGATGGTAAACAAACAGTATTGTTGTCCTACAGCCACTAACACAGTAGACACCCTGGTCCAAAGCAAGTCAAATATCACAACATGAGGAAGGAAGCAATCTGTGGAGCGTAAGTCACGTTCAAGTCGGCATGGCCAAGACAACAGCAAACATGCACAGATCTAGGATCTAGTAAAGCGGTAGGTTGGATCAGTAGTGAGGTCAACACACTCCTACAACACAGCCTGCATTCCAAATGGCACTCTATTCCCCTATGTAGTGCATTGCTTTCATCCAGAATCCTACGGGCCCTGGTCAAAAGTAGTGCACTCTATAGGGAATATGGTTCCATTTGGGACACACGTCTCTCTGTGTCACTGACCTGCAAGCCTCCCTGGCACAGCTCCACCAGACCCTGGATGAGATAATGATTTGTCTCTGCCAGCAGCTCTAGAGGCCCCTGTCTGCCAGGGGGCAAGGTGACCTCCTTCCTCCCGCAGGTACATCAGGATGAAGGTAAAGTGCTTCCCACTGCGATCTATCAGGACCCAGCCTGGACGGGAACATACAAGGCAAGTGAACGGCAACGGTCGAATTCCAATCAGATTTTTAGAGTAGTGTAGTTCTGTGTATCTTGTTGATGATATGCCTGCCATGGGGCCTGTACATCTAAATGGTATTTGTATTCATTGCAGATGATTGTTGTTTTAGTCATCTGTTCCATTCCCGAAGTCTGTATTAAGACAAAGTAGAGTTTCATCTATGTTTCTGATCCATAAGAGTGACTGAGAGACGTTCTGGAAGTCTCCAAAGTCCTTCTCACCTTCTCGGTCAATGAAGACTTCCTTCCTGCCACTGAACATGGCCTTCAGCACGGAGTCCTGCCTGGTGAGCACCTGCAGCGTGGTGTAGAACAGGGTCCTCCCTACGTTTAGACGCACATACTTGTGCGCACATACTACCCAGGCCCACCGCCGCTCTGTAGCTGCACGTCTTGGACTTGGGACACGCCATCTGGGAGGCTGTGGAGGGGGAGAATATTATATAACTTTATTGTCTATTCAAGGATGAAAATGTTTCTTTGGCATCACCATATAAGCATTTAAAATATTATTTTTAACGTGTATGATGTGTAAGTGTATGCAGTCTGCCTAGCACACTGTATAGCCTACATAAACACAGAGGATATTGGCACATCATTCATAACTGACCATAGCTGCCCTGATTGCCCACTATTCCATATATACCTTCATGGGAAGGTCTAATGGCTTGTGAGCCAGTGGAGATGACCTGGGTTTGGAGGCATAGCCGGTGCAGGGGGAGCTGGCAGCTGTCCCCGGACATGTCCCTCTGAAGGTAGATGACCACCCTGCAGATGGAGGTCCTGATGTCCCCCGCCGTGGTGACAGTTACTGGGGGGGGGGGGGGGGGGGCGCCACAGCCTTTCACTGGCCAGGCAGATCATACCTGGTGCATGGGAGGCAATAGAAACGTACAGCAAAAACCTCAATCCTCTGGCCTGTGCTGAGATGACAGACTAACAAGGTGACAGTTGGGAAAATGTCCCTCTGAAAGGAATGAAATCTGAAACCTTGATTTATAGTCATTGAGTGAAATTAGAGGGGAGTTGCTCTGGCCAATGCGGTCATACTTAAAACACCAGTGGTCGAGAACACTGTGAACACAATGGAGAGGAAGCCACCCACCCAATCAGTATCTCCCTCTCCATTTCCCCTAGCGTGGAATTTAGCAGGGCCCACAACACTGTGTGTGTGAGTGAGTGAGTGAGTGAGTGAGTGAGTGAGTGAGTGAGTGAGTGAGTGAGTGAGTGTGAGTGAGTGAGTGAGTGAGTGAGTGAGTGAGTGAGTGAGTGAGTGAGTGAGTGAGAGAGAGAGAGTGTGTGTGTGTGTGCGTGCGTCTTATTTTAAATCAAAATTGATTTGTCACATACACATGTTTCACAGATGTTATTGCGGGTGTAGTGAAATGCTTGTGTTTCTTAACTCCAACAGTGCAGTAATATCTAACAAGTAATATCTAACAATACTACACACAACCTAAAAGTAAAAGAATGGAATTAAGAAATATATAAATATTAGGATGAGCGATGTCGTAGTGGCATAGACTAAAATAATGTAGAATAGAATACAGTATATACACATGAGATGAGTAAAGCAAAAATATGGAAACATTATTAAAGTGACAAGTGTTCCATTTATTAAAGTGGCCAGTGATTGGACCTTAAATAAAGGTCACATTTCAAGTCTACATACAGTGTATGGGGCAGCAGCATCTAAGGTGCAGGGTTACGTAACAGGGTGGAAGCTGCCCTCGTGATGGCTAATTTGGTAGAATGTCCCCAAAAACGTTGCATACCAGAGGAAGACAGTCTGTCTCTGGGGAACTTTGATTCCGATGGGTGCAGTAGTGTAATTCCAACCAGCAGAGGAAGTTATGTATTGTGATATCCAACCATTCCACATATGGCTACTCCTACGGAACTGTCATATGTCCTAATACGTAGTACAATTTGTGACAACTAAATTAGGTCTAAAACGTCTGTACATATAATTATGAGATAACGCTAACTAGCAACATGCCACATTAGGTTTGAGTCACAAACTGTTGTTCAGCTAGAGCTATATACTAGTTAACTAGACCTATTTGTTTTTATTTTATTTGTTCTACTGTATTATTGATTGTATGTTTGTTTATTCCATGTGTAACTCTGTGTTGTTGTTTGTGTCACACTGCTTTTGTGTCACAATGACACATTATATAAACTCTTTATAGTGTTTTATTTACATTTTAGAGGCGATAAGGTGATAAGTTGGACAGATCGAGTGAAAAAAAGCAATTTTCCCACACGACATCTCTCCTTCTCACTATCACGCATTAGTTTCGCTTCCCCACCTGCAATTTTTTTTAAAGACCCAACGGGGCTCATTGCCTTCTTGAATCATGCAGAAACGGGCAGCGTTTAGGTCATGTAATTGATTCTGTTGGAAAGGGGAGAAATTGTGCTTTACAATGGCATTGACATTACAGTTGATCTGGAAGTATTACGTTTTGGGGGCGCTAAAATAAGGGCAATTGTTCGGACCAAGGCGATGTATGAGTTTACGTTAACTAACTGACGTTACTATTACTGGCTAACTTATTGTTGTTAGCCAGCTATAATATGTCAAGTACAAATTCAAGAACATTGAGACAAAACTTGGAACGACGTAGTCCTAGTGTATAATAACTAGATAACGTTTCAAATCGAATTTGAAATATAACGATTAAAAAACACACACAAAAAACTAGATAACTTTCTAGATACTCACCCACGCCTTCTTTCTCTTGGGATAAGTTTGTTGTTAGTTTGTTGAACAGCTGTTCGTTAGTACATTAAAAGCTATGTTATATGTACGCCACCTACAATTGTCAAGGTTAACAAGGCAACGACGATAAATAACTTTCCCGACTCCATAAAAGTGTCCTACTACAACTCCCATCCACCTCCCTCCCGGAAGGTACATCCCATGGCCAAACACGACTGTTTCCCCCCTCTGAGACGGTCCCCTGTGGATTATGCCACATAGATCACAACATTGATATCAAATTGAAATACATTTAAGGTAAGTGAAAGACTGACTTGAATTCTCACTTGTAGACAATAATGATTTGACTTTTGTACAGTTTGTAAGCAGCAGCACACGATTAAATACCTAGTAGGATAGCTAAAACAGTTAGCTAATGTAACCTAGCTAGCCCTGCTACTGGCTAGTTACTAGCCTCTTCCTCTATTATCCAGTTAGCTAATGCTACCTAGCTAGCCCTGCTACTGGCTAGTTGCTATCCTCTTCCTCTATTATCCAGTTAGCTAATGCTACCTAGCTAGCCCTGCTACTGGCTAGTTTCTAGCCTCTTCCTCTATTATCCAGTTAGCTAATGCTACCTAGCTAGCCCTGCTACTGGCCAGTTGCTAGCCTCTTCCTCTATTATCCAGTTAGCTAATGCTACCTAGCTAGCCCTGCTACTGGCTATCCTCTTCCTCTATTATCCAGTTAGCTAATGCTACCTAGCTCTTCCTCTATTATCCAGTTAGCCCATAACATTGACAGTCCGATAAGGACATCAGAACAAGCTGTGATAAAGCTAATTAGCTTGCTGTCTATCTAGATAGCAGTCTTGGTAAGTAACTATAGAGAATGTATGTATGTATGTATGTGTGTAAATTAGTTAGTGAGAGCCCTTCTGGTTGTAAATTATAGCTAACGTTAGCTAGTTATAGAGTACGTTGCCAAAGAAGCAGCTGGCTAGCGCAGATTAAAGGTGATCGCATATGTGCCAACAACTAATTATATCAGATAGTTAGCTAGTGATTAGTCAAAGGTCACAGAATCAAATGGTGTGTGTTTAAAAAAATAAATAATAGTGTGAACAATATTTTCCTAACTAACATTATCCCTGTCTGTCACAACACAAGACGGGATTCTGGCTTATTTTCTCAATTTTTTTTAATTAAAAAAGTAAAAAGTATTTTCTCAACTCCTACTCCCCAAGTTTACTAATGAAGCATCATCATCGGTCGTTGTAAAACTTGTATTTTTATTTTAATAATAATTGTAATAAATGTAACAGTTGGACAATGGATAAAGATTCCAAAAATTCCAAAATAAAATGGGAGTGATATTGGAAAGACACCGAGATTATGACAAATATTTACATATTCTTATATATATATATATATACACACACACACTGTACAGTTAAATTAGATCTATAGAAAGAGGTCATATTTACACAAATGTAAATCACCAATGATCTGTACAAATAAGTACCAATCCACAAATGTAAACCACTATCCACAAAGGGGCAGCAGGGAGCCTAGTGGTTAGAGTGTTGGGCTAGTAACCGAAGGGTTGCTAGATCGAATCCTGAGCTGACAAGGTAAAAATCTGTCATTCTGCCCCTGAACAAGGCAGTTAAAACACTGTTCCTAGGCCGTCACTGTTAATAAGAATTTGTTCTTAACTGACTTGCCTAGTTAAATCACTATCCACAAGTGCAATTCACTATTCACAAACATTTGTATGTGTAAATCGATATATTGCTCTGTACATTTTGTTATGACTGCAGATATGCGGGTCATTTCCAAGGGCCTTGAGTAAAATGACTGCCATAAAGATTTGCACATAGGAGCGTTTTTTGTGATTTAACGCACCGTCTTGACACTTACAGTACCAGTCAAAAGTTTGGACATCTACTCATTCCAGGATTTATTTTTACTATTTTCTACATTGTAGAATAATAGTGAAGACATCAAAACCATGAAATAACACATATGGAATCATGTAATAACTAAAAAAGTGTTAAACAAATCATAATATTTGAGATTCTTCAAAGTAGCCACCCTTTGCCTTGATGACAACTTTGCACACTTAGCATTCTCTCAACCAGCTTCATGAGGTAGTCACCTGGAATGCATTTCACATAAAATGTTATTGGGCACATACATGTGTTTAGCAGATGTTATTGCGGGTGTAGCGAAATGCTTGTGCTTCTAGTTCCGACAGTGCAGCACTATCTAACAAGTAATATCTAACAATTTCACAACATTACCCAATACACACAAATCTAAGTAAATTAATGGAATTAAGAATATATAAATATATGGACGAGCAATGTCAGAGCGGCATAGACTAAGATACAGTAGAATAGTATAGAATGCAGTATATACATAAGAGATTAGTAATGCAATATATGTAAACATTATTACAGTGGCCAATGATTTCAAGTCTGTGTATATAGGCAGCAGCCTCTCTGTGCTAGTGATGGCTATTTAACAGTCTGATGGCCTTGAGATAGAAGCTGTTGTTCAGTCTCTCAGTCCCAGCTTTGATGCGCCTGTACTGACCTCGCCTTCTGGATGATAACGAGGTGAACAGGCAGTGGCTTGAGTGGTTGTTGTCCTTGATCTTTTTCAATTAACAGGTGTGCCTTGTTAAAGTTAATTTGTGGAATTTCTTTCCTTCTTAATGTGTTTGAGCCAGTTATGTTGTGACAAGGTAGGGGTGGTATACAGAAGATAGCCCTATTTGATAAAAGACCAAGTTCATATTATGGCAAGAACAGCTCAAATAAGCAAAGAGAAATGACAGTCCATCATTACTTTAAGACATGAATGTCAGGCAATCTGAAAAATTTCAAGAACTTTGCAAGTTCCATCAAGCGCTATGATGAAACTGGCTCTCATGAGGACCACCACAGGAAAGGAAGTTACCTCTGCTGCAGAGGATCAGTTCATTAGAGTTAACAGCCTCAGAAATTGCAGCTGAAATAAATGCTTCAGAGTTCAAGTAACAGACACATCTCAACATCAACTGTTCAGAGGAGACTGTGAATCAGGCCTTCATGGTCGAATTGCTAAAAAAGAAACCAGTACTAAAGGACACCAATACGAAGACTTGCTTGGGCCAAGAAACAATGGACATCAGCCCAGTAGAAATCTGTTCTATGATTCCAAATTTGAGATTTTTGCTTCCAACTGCCGTGTCTTTGTGAGATGCAGAGTAGGTTAATGGATCTCTGCATGTGTGGTTCCCACCGTGAAGCATGGAGGAGGTGTGATGTTGTGGGGGTGCTTTGCTGGTGACGCTGTCAGTGATTTATTTAGAATTCCAGGCACACTTAAACAGCATGTCTACCACAGCATTCTGCAGTGATACGCCATCCCATCTGGTTTGCGCTTAGTGGGACTATCATTTGTTTTTCAACAGGACAATGACCCAACACACCTCCAGGCTGTGTAAGGGATATTTGACCAAGAAGGAGAGTGATTGAGTGCTGCATCAGATGACCTGGCTTCCACAATCACCCGACCTCAACCCAATTGATGTTTGGGATGAATTGGACCGCAGAGTGAGGGAAAAGGAGCCAACAAGTGCTCAGCATATGTGGGAACTCCTCCAAGACTGTTGGAAAAACATTCCAGGTGAAGCTGGTTGAGAGAATGCCAAGAGTGTGCAAAGCTGTCATCAATGCATAGGGTGGCTACTTTAAAGAATCTCAAATATATTTTGATTTGTCCACACATTTTTTTTTACTGGTATGGTACATGCTGTCTAGACCGGGCGCGCGTGCGTCTGAATGTTGATTTTTGTCCATCCACACCAGACGCAATCAGGACACGCAGGTGGAAATATCAAAACAAACATTCATGCCAATGAATGCTAGCTTGCTGTTGCTAGCTAATTTATCCTGGGATATAAACATTGGGTTGTTATTTTACCTGAAATGCACAAGGTCCTCTACGCCGACAATTAATCCACAGATAAAAGGGTAAACCGAGTTTGTTTCTAGTGATCTCTCCTCCTTCAGGCTTCTTCTCCTTTGGACTTTATATGGCAGTTTGGCTACCAACTTTAAGGTACATGACCACTACCAACTGGACAGGAGTGTAAACCTCCAGTTCATCTTTCAGTCACCTACGTGGGTATATGCTCCTAAAAACCAATGAGGGCGTAACGCGAGCGGTGTGGTCAGCATGTTAGCGTGCTTATAGAATCAACGGAAAGACAATATATTCCATGGAGCCCGTTTCACCCATTCCCAGGGTGTGTTTGACAGGTCATTAGAAACATTTCCGCGGTCGTAATGTTAACGGGGGGGGGGGGGGGGGGACGACGACGACAGGCACAAGCAAGAGTGTTAATAAAGAGCCGCAGGGGGTAAAATGAAAGCAATTGATACAGCGAGATTCAAGTGGATTTTAGCACTCCTAACACAGGGGAATAGATGGCTGAAAAAGACAGACCCTCGGGTAGGTGGGGGAATGCCCGTTGCTATACTAATGTGACAGACATGACTAAAATAATACAAGCCCACAAGTTGTCTTTCACCTATTCCTCCCTTTTTAGATCAAATGCAGATGAGGAAAGGAAGCCACTTTAGACTGT
Source organism: Oncorhynchus mykiss (assembly GCF_057628025.1). NCBI lineage: Eukaryota > Metazoa > Chordata > Actinopteri > Salmoniformes > Salmonidae > Oncorhynchus > Oncorhynchus mykiss. The sequence continues at coordinate 44,688,767 of NC_143048.1, forward strand.
TGAGATGCTGGATAAATAAAGGTTAAATTATATTTTAAAGCATCTGTATATCCAGGGCATCTCATGGTATTAATGCTGTGTTTCAGCCCCCCCCATCTTGGAGACAGGCCTTGTGGCCATGGCGAAAGACCCGTTGGCTGAAGCTGGTCTTCATTTTGATGAGCTCAACAAGCTACGGGTGCTGGAACCAGAGGTGGACCAGAAGACCAGGGAGCTCAAGGAGGAGTGTGAAGACTTTGTTGACAGTAAGAGCATTCCATTTAGCTTCATTTGGAACGTACCATTGGTGTTGAGTTTCATATTGTGGAGATGTACACTCGCACACGTTCTTAATGTTAAAACTGCGTTCTTCAAATGTTGTTGACACCTAATTTACCAAATAGTGTTTTACTAACTTTCGTGCATTCATTCAATACATAGAAATCGGCCAGTTTCAGAAGATAGTGGGTGGTCTCATTGAGCTGGTGGATGAATTGGCAAAAGAGGCAGAGACAGAAAAGATGAAGGTAAGGGTTGTGAGTTTCTTAGTCCATCTTGACAGGGCTCAGACACACACCGATGCCATACTTTTTGTTCGCTCGTTCAAAGTCAATTGTTTTTAACGTGTCAGTCAGATCAACGTGACCGCTGGCTCTACAATCTGCAAGCAATTTCAGGTTGAAAACAAAACGGTGTACTTTGACTGCTAGCTAGCTAGGCCACTGAGTACACTTGCTGCACTTTTCTGTGGGAATGACTGAGGGCTTCTTATCTGGGTGAACGACATGCTGCTGCACTGCCCTCCTTCTCCCAGGCTATTGGAGCCAGGAACCTGTTGAAGTCTGTGGCCAAGCAGAGGGAGGCCCAGCAACAGCAGCTCCAGGCCCTGATAGCAGAGAAGAAGATGCAGCTGGAGAGGTAAGAATAGTTGTAGCCTGGTCCCAGATCGGATCTCGCTAGCCTGGTCCCAGATCTGTTTGTGCTTTTGCCCAATCCATTGTCAAGCCAAACATGTTTGGGAGGACAATTCCATAAGGAGTTGGCAAGAGCGCAGAAACAGACTGGCTCCCAGGCTATATTAGACTAGAAACAGACTGGCACCCAGGCTATATTAAAGAGACCAGAAACAGACTGGCACCCAGGCTATACTAAAGGGACTAGAAACAGACTGGCACCCAGGCTATATTAAAGAGACTAGACACAGACTGGCACCCAGGCTATATTAAAGAGACTAGACACAGACTGGCACCCAGGCTATATTAAAGAGACTAGACACAGACTGGCACCCAGGCTATATTAAAGAGACCAGAAACAGACTGGCACCCAGGCTATATTACTAGAAACAGACTGGCACCCAGGCTATATTAAAGGGACTAGAAACAGACTGGCACCCAGGCTGACTAGTTAAAAAAAATAATAATAATAATAATCTTGTACTGAGGACAGCTGGTTGGTAAAATGTGCCTCTAGGGCAGAAACAAACGTGATTGGTAAAATGTATCAGGCAAGAAATGTATGACTGAGGTCAAGTCTCTTTGTGAAATCGATAACGACGTGGAAATCTATTTAGTTAGTGTCTCATTCTCAGCGGTTGACCTGCCAGTCAGTCAGTTAATTACTGGGGTTTAATTAAGTTTGTGTTTGTTTGTAATCTCTTCCAGGTATCGCATTGAGTACGAAGCTCTCTCCAAAGTGGAGGCTGAGCAGAATGAGTTTATCGAACAGTTCATTCTACAGAAATAAGGCCCGACGTGTGTGTGTGTGTGTGTGTTAGTGACCACGTTCCCAGGGTGCCTGTATTGTTTTTCTATGGGTGATATCCGCTACACTATGGGTTAACGGGAATCGCTCATCTGAAAACACAATAACCTCTCTTACACTTCACAAGCAATCCAAAACTGTTCCAACTAAAACACAGGTTTGGCCCAGACACCGACAGACAGACTACATGCATGAAACTGTAGAACACCATCAAATGTCCCTCACTAGCAGGTGTCTAAGTGAAAATCCCCCTATTTTTAGCATTTTAAGTGTTGGAATGCTTGAATATAGTTCAAACCCGAGGCTCTATAGATTTCACAACACTACAGTATGTAAGTTAACCAAAATGGGGAAGAAAGCTATTTATATATGAAGGAATTTATTTATACTATTTAATACTGAATAATGACTCTGTATAGATTAGTTTTATTACCTTTTTCTACAAGTGGAAAAACAAAGTACAGTATGTGCATGTTACTGTAAATTTCATGATTTTTTGAAAACAAGTAAATGTTTTGCTGTGTTGCCCCACCCTCCCCATTTGTATCTTAATTCTGTTTTACATCTAAGGTACGAGTATCTTCACGGTTTTATCATTTCACCTTTGTCTGTGGTACTACACCAACACATTTACCCTCAGGTGGCTTATTGGAGTTTCAGGCCAGTGTATACAAACATTTTTTTTTTTAAAGTAAAGTACATTTCAAAGGTATATTATTTTATGTTTACAGTAAATATCATCCTCCTCTGCATTCATCTTATCCATGTTAAAAGTTAGTAAACCAACTTAGTGGACCAAACTTCATCAAAACATGAGATATACTTGAAATAAAAAAGGATTTGCACATTTTGATTCTCTTGGGTGTCCAATATTCTTGACTATTGCTAATCTGTGATGATCAAAACAATATGAATTGTTAAGAATGTTTAACGTACCTATGATGTTTTACTGACTTGAAATGTACCAATTGACAATTCATCACTTGAGGAGAGGGAAAAAAATCACTATGAAAATGAATACTGTAGACTAAGAGGTATGATCGCCTGGACAGACCGCTGGGTAACAGTGTATTACAGAATGTACAGGTGGATTAGTAGCCCGAGTGCCAATCTGTTTGTGCCATCAAAAACCAAACAGGTGACAAGGACAGCAATGGAGTTGGACAATAGCACAAACAGACTGGCACTCAGGCTAGAAATGAGTGTATTTTATTTGATCTTCTTGGCCTTAGCTGAGCCCTTTCCTCCCTGAGTGTTGGTGTTGTAAGCTGAGCTGAAGAGCATTGTGAACAGCAGCATCAGAGGAATCAGGAGGTACGGAGCGTAGATGGCTGCCAGGGTGTAACGCTCCTTCTGGGTCTGGGGACCAGGGTGGGGCTCTGTGGGGAAGGTGTAGTAGAGGATGTGGGCTAGGATGGGGACCAGGGTGGTGACTACGTGGGTGGAATACACAATGGCCGGAGTCCTGATCCACTTGCAGCCTCCTGGAAGAGAGGATGGTTGATGGAACAGAATTAGGTTGATTCCCTCCAGTGTTATGACAGACTTACCTGCCTTGTCGTCATGTCTGATTTTTATGACAACGTCTGTGTCCTATTCCCTATATAGTGCACTACTTTTATAATCAGGGCCCTGGTCAAAAGTAGTGGGACAGAAGGTGCCATTTGGGATACAATATACTGATAGAGGGGTGTTAAGGAATGGGCATCCACTAGAGGTCACTTGAGTTACACAACTAAATGACTATCTACAACGTGCCAAATCAAAGGTATTTTGCAACATGGGCTTTTATGTTGTAATTCCAAATACCACAGATTATTTATTTTTTTGTTACATTAATTTGCTAGACATTATGGTCGTCCCAAATGGCACCCTATTCCCTATGTAGTGCGCGAGTTTTGCCCTCTTTCGTCCAAAGTACTGAACTAAAGGGGAAAGGGTGCCATTTGGGACGAATCCCATTGTTATCTGACCTTTCAGGAAGGCGTATGCAGCTATGGGGAAGAAGGGTGTTTGAACCAGAGCTTCGCAGAAGATGAAGGACTTGAACCAGGTGGGGGGATCCAGCATCATGGGGTCTCTGAACTCAGCCCCATACCATCTCAAAACATCTTTCAGCTGTAAAATATATATATATTTTGTAAACACTCAATGGTGCATCGCTATAGGCATATTGGTTGTTACAAGTGATTTCCAACATCCCACTCCAAAATAAATATGGTGATATGACGCAGTCACCGTCACCCACTACAACCTTTCCTTCAAGGACCTACTACTACACACGAGTCAATTAAACATGTCGAATTTAACGTCGTTATTAACGTTACCTGTTGAGGATACATCTGCGCAGGAAGCAACGCTTGAAGATCAATGAATAATGTAATAGGAATGTGAGAAGCAAAATAAAAGACAAATATAATTTCTAATATACGAAGGATACCCATATTGAATCAAATGAAAGATACACCAGCAATATGAACAGCTATCTCTAAGCTTTAATTTAGATGTTATCGAGAACGCATGCGAATTTCCCAACGTTGAAAGAAAAGGGGGATGGGCTAGTGTCGTGGCAGCGCACGTTGAATGGTTCGATTCTATTGGCCCTTTTGCTTGGTTGATCTAGCTGAGGGGCGGTACTGAATATGGAGGCTCTGTTTAAAAACATTTTAAACATGGAGCAACCTTCCTTCCTCGACCAGGAATGACTTCAAGCCTAGGGAGGTAGATAAATAGAATTGAACCAGGCGCTATAGCGTGAAAGGACACGTCATTTTAGCGCGACACTCAATGCTTCATTGCTGTGACTCGCTTGCTAGTTGAGATTTCTGATCATGTTAGGCTGCGTTTCATTTAATTTATGTCGATTTGATCGCGGGGGAAGCAGTAGTAATGTCTGCAGTTTTCGGGTTGGCTATTTGTTTTAAGTGTATTAGTCCATAAATAAATCTATTTGCCAAAATTCGTCATCTCTCCCATGTCTTATTCGACTAGTTCTGAAATGTTTATTGCTTGCCTACATTTTACTCCGTCCTCTATGTTTAATAAAACACACATACATTAATTATTCATTTCGGGTTGCCTACGTGAAGTTTGTTCTATAGAAAGTATTTGACTAGCCACAAAACCAAGGAAATTAGAAGGGGGGGGGGGGGGGGATTTCGGCAAGGCTATTTTCTTGCCTTATTGACTTGTTGTTGACTTATTGACTTGATTATTCACATCATTCTTAGCTAAGTGGTATAGTCGTGCGTTTCAACGGACATAGTTGATTCTGTCCATCTACTCCGATTTCAGAGCACTCACGCAGAATAATTGATGAATTTACAAGTGCTGGGCTGGACAACACCCGTTGATTATGGCCAGTGTCAGTAAACGTTGCCAAAAAAAGAGAGAAATTCAATTGTTGCCAGCAGCACAGTTACAGTCAGTCACCAATGCTCTGGATAACATGAAAACAGCCTAACCAGCTCTGCTAGGGAGAGCAAAATGGTCAGAGTGAGGTGTTCTCTCATTTGTGTCTGGAATTAGCCAGTTAGCTTGGGTGCTTGGCTGCTGTTGAACCCAAGGATCAACCCTACTCCTCGGCCAGAGCGCCTAGTGTGCGCACACTGAATGCTCTGAATTTACAAATGGACAATCTGACAAAGGTATGGATTTACGAACTTCAAGAGGGAACTCTGGGACTCGAGATTTAATTTACGAAGATGCGAAATGCTATGCTAACAAGCTAGCAAGAGGTTGCATAGCAACAGCATCAACTTCCGGTAGACAGGCAAAGCTCTAGTACGCTCAACTGAAACAATACTGTTTGTTTACAGTATACTAAAGTGAACTAACACTATATACTCATTAAGTATGTAGTATACAGTATGTACAGCTACGGAGAAATGCTACCAAGGGGTCCCTGAGAAAAAGCGTCAACAGGGAAGCAAGCCCACCAAGTAGAGGTAGTGGTGTCAAGAAGAGTTGCAAGGCCCCCTGAGAAGAACATTATGAACATTATGGTTGAGGTAGCTATAACACTATAACGTTACCTCTATGATTTTATAGCTAGAACGCTGTCTAATTTCTGAGACATTGACTCTTGCTATATTAACCAGCAGCTTATACAGCCGTCGATTACCACTGCATTTCTATCAGAAACCCGTATGCATGGTGGTGGTATATGTTTGTAATGTTTCTGATCTATGCATGGATGCACTGTTGCACTGTCCAGAACGTGTGTGTGCAACACCTATCCCCCACACTCACTGTAGTAAAATACTTGTATGTAAACATGCATTTTCATAATATAGGTCTAATGACTGCTCCATATTATTTTGCAGGTTGTCATTACGTACGACCCAAAATTGAATCATTCAAAATCAAGAGTTGCTTTCCCTGATTGCTCGAGAATTTCCGGGAATGATTAATAACTTGGCAATGAGCAACGTGGCCACCTTTGCAAAGTTAGCCTTGACACCGTATCCCAAGAAATCAGAAAGCAGATTGTAAAGAAAATGCAAGCTGAGGCCAAATCATATGCATTCCTGTTTTTTTTAACCTTGCATCTTGAGTAGTACCTCGTTGGAGAATATGAAGGCTTTTTCATATGAAGCGTTGTATGATGAGTTGTCCAGGAAGACACCATTGTTTTATACCACCATCAATACTGCAACGGGTGGTTCCTGCTGCCTCCGACACCCTCCTATTGCTACCTCCGACCCCCTCCTACTGCTAAACCAACGGAATAGAGGAGGAATATGAGGAAGGGGCTGAAATAGAGATGGATGGTCCAGTGAAGGAAAGAGAGGAGGAAGACTGTGGTCCAGTGGAGGAAGAGATCGGAAGACTGGGGTCCAGTGGAGGAAGAGAGTGAAGGAGAGGAGGAAGAGGACCAATAGTCCAGGGAGAGATGGAAAAGGGACATCAACAGAGCTAAAATAAAATTAAAAGGGAGAAGGTGAACTCAGATGAAAGAGATGAGGAGGACTCTGACAAATGGAGGGGGAGGACTGATGAAAGGGAGGAAGAGGACTGATGAAATGGAGGAAGAGGACTCTAATGAAAGGGAGGAAGAGGACTGATGAAAGGGAGGAAGAGGACTGATGAAAGGGAGGAAGAGGACTGATGAAAGGGAGGAAGAGGACTAATGAAAGGGAGGAAGAGGACTCTAATGAAAGGGAGAAAGAGGACTCTGATGAAAGGGAGAAAGAGGACTCTGATGAAAGGGAGGAAGAGGACTCTGATGAAAGGGAGGAAGAGGACTAATGAAAGGGAGGAAGAGGACTCTGATGAAAGGGAGGAAGAGGACTCTAATGAAAGGGAGGAATAGGACTAATGAAAGGGAGGAAGAGGACTCTGATGAAAGGGAGGAAGAGGACTCTGATGAAAGGGAGGAAGAGGACTCTGATGAAAGGGAGGAAGAGGACTCTGACAAACGGAGGGGGAGGACTGATGAAAGTGAGGAAGAGGACTAATGAAAGGGAGGAAGAGGACTAATGAAAGGGAGGAAGAGGACTCTAATGAAAGGGAGGAAGAGGACTGATGAAAGGGAGGAAGAGGACTGATGAAAGGGAGGAAGAGGACTGATGAAAGGGAGGAAGAGGACTGATGAAAGGGAGGAAGAGGACTCTAATGAAAGGGAGGAAGAGGACTGATGAAAGGGAGGAAGAGGACTCTGACAAACGGAGGGGGAGGACTGATGAAAGGGAGGAAGAGGACTCTATTGAAAGGGAGGAAGAGGACTCTATTGAAAGGGAGGAAGAGGACTAATGAAAGGGAGGAAGAGGACTCTAATGAAAGGGAGGAAGAGGACTCTAATGAAAGGGAGGAAGAGGACTCTGATGAAAGGGAGGAAGAGGACTCTAATGAAAGGGAGGAGGACTCTGATGAAAGGGAGGAAGAGGACTCTGATGAAAGGGAGGAAGAGGACTCTAATGAAAGGGAGGAGGACTCTAATGAAAGGGGGGAAGAGTACTCTGATGAAAGGGAGGAAGAGGACTGATGAAAGGGAGGAAGAGGACTCTGATGAAAGGGAGGAAGAGGACTAATGAAAGGGAGGAAGAGGACTCTGATGAAAGGGAGGAGGACTCTAATGAAAGGGAGGAATAGGACTCTAATGAAAGGGGAGAAGAGGACTCTGATGAAAGGGAGGAAGAAGACTGATGAAAGGGAGGAAGAGGACTCTGATGAAAGGGAGGAAGAGGACTCTAATGAAAGGGAGAGGACTCTGATGAAAGGGAGGAAGAGGACTCTGATGAAAGGGAGGAAGAGGACTGATGAAAGGGAGGAAGAGGAGTCTGACAAACGGAGGGGGAGGACTGATGAAAGTGAGGAAGAGGACTGATGAAAGGGAGGAAGAGGACTCTAATGAAAGGGAGGAAGAGGACTCTAATGAAAGGGAGGAGGAGGACTCTGATGAAAGGGAGGAAGAGGACTGATGAAAGGGAGGAAGAGGACTCTGACAAACGGAGGGGGAGGACTTATGAAAGGGAGGAAGAGGACTCTATTGAAAGGGAGGAAGAGGACTAATGAAAGGGAGGAAGAGGACTCTAATGAAAGGGAGGAAGAGGACTGATGAAAGGGAGGAAGAGGACTCTAATGAAAGGGAGGAAGAGGACTCTGACAAACGGAGGGGGAGGACTTATGAAAGGGAGGAAGAGGACTCTATTGAAAGGGAGGAAGAGGACCAATGAAAGGGAGGAAGAGGACTCTAATGAAAGGGGGGAAGAGGACTCTGATGAAATGGAGGAAGAGGACTAATGAAAGGGAGGAGGACTCTGATGAAAGGGAGGAAGAGGACTAATGAAAGGGGGGAAGAGGACTCTGATGAAAGGGAGGAAGAGGACTGATGAAAGGGAGGAAGAGGACTCTAATGAAAGGGAGGAAGAGGACTCTGATGAAAGGGAAGAAGAGGACTCTAATGAAAGGGGGGAGGAGGACTCTGATGAAAGGGAGGAAGAGGACTAATGAAAGGGAGGAAGAGGACTAATGAAAGGGAGGAAGAGGACTCTGATGAAAGGGAGGAAGAGGACTCTAATGAAAGGGAGGAAGAGGACTCTGATGAAAGGGAGGAAGAGGACTCTAATGAAAGGGAGGAAGAGGACTCTGATGAAAGGGAGGAAGATGACTGATGAAAGGGAGGAAGAGGACTCTAATGAAAGGGAGGAAGAGGACTCTAATGAAAGGGAGGAGGACTCTGATGAAAGGGAGGAAGAGGACTGATGAAAGGGAGGAAGAGGACTCTAATGAAAGGGAGGAAGAGGACTCTAATGAAAGGGAGGAGGACTCTGATGAAAGGGAGGAAGAGGACTCTGATGAAATGGAGGAAGAGGACTAATGAAAGGGAGGAGGACTCTGATGAAAGGGAGGAAGAGGACTAATGAAAGGGGGGAAGAGGACTCTGATGAAAGGGAGGAAGAGGACTGATGAAAGGGAGGAAGAGGACTCTAATGAAAGGGAGGAAGAGGACTCTGATGAAAGGGAGGAAGAGGACTCTAATGAAAGGGGGGAAGAGGACTCTGATGAAAGGGAGGAAGAGGACTGATGAAAGGGAGGAAGAGGACTCTGATGAAAGGGAGGAAGAGGACTCTAATGAAAGGGAGGAGGACTCTGATGAAAGGGAGGAAGAGGACTCTGATGAAAGGGAGGAAGAGGAGTCTAATGAAAGGGAGGAGGACTCTAATGAAAGGGGGGAAGAGTACTCTGATGAAAGGGAGGAAGAGGACTGATGAAAGGGAGGAAGAGGACTCTGATGAAAGGGAGGAAGAGGACTAATGAAAGGGAGGAAGAGGACTCTGATGAAAGGGAGGAGGACTCTAATGAAAGGGAGGAATAGGACTCTAATGAAAGGGGAGAAGAGGACTCTGATGAAAGGGAGGAAGAAGACTGATGAAAGGGAGGAAGAGGACTCTGATGAAAGGGAGGAAGAGGACTCTAATGAAAGGGAGGAGGACTCTGATGAAAGGGAGGAAGAGGACTCTGATGAAAGGGAGGAAGAGGACTGATGAAATGGAGGAAGAGGAGTCTGACAAACGGAGGGGGAGGACTGATGAAAGTGAGGAAGAGGACTGATGAAAGGGAGGAAGAGGACTCTAATGAAAGGGAGGAAGAGGACTCTAATGAAAGGGAGGAGGAGGACTCTGATGAAAGGGAGGAAGAGGACTGATGAAAGGGAGGAAGAGGACTCTGACAAACGGAGGGGGAGGACTTATGAAAGGGAGGAAGAGGACTCTATTGAAAGGGAGGAAGAGGACTAATGAAAGGGAGGAAGAGGACTCTAATGAAAGGGAGGAAGAGGACTGATGAAAGGGAGGAAGAGGACTCTAATGAAAGGGAGGAAGAGGACTCTGATGAAAGGGAGGAAGAGGACTCTAATGAAAGGGGGGAAGAGGACTCTGATGAAAGGGAGGAAGAGGACTGATGAAAGGGAGGAAGAGGACTCTGATGAAAGGGAGGAAGAGGACTCTAATGAAAGGGAGGAGGACTCTGATGAAAGGGAGGAAGAGGACTCTGATGAAAGGGAGGAAGAGGACTCTAATGAAAGGGAGGAGGACTCTAATGAAAGGGAGGAAGAGGACTCTGATGAAAGGGAGGAAGAGGACTCTAATGAAAGGGAGGAAGAGGACTCTGATGAAAGGGAGGAAGAGGACTCTGATGAAAGGGAGGAAGAGGACTCTGATAAAAGGGATAAAAGAGGACTCTGATAGAACAGTGGAAACTGAAAACATTGGAATGAACCTCACCTGTGAGAGTGATAAGAGAATGTTTCAGAGAGGATGTCTGGCGATTACAAATCTAGGCCAAGGCTACATCTCTGAACAAGGCCGGGACAATCGTAGTTCACAAAACAATACAACCTTTGAACTGAACTTAATGGTCATAATATGGTCATAAATATGACATGACACATATACTGACATCTTGAGTCCATGTGCAGGGGTACGAGGTAGTTGAGATAGATATGTACATATAGGTAGGGATAGTTGAGGTAGATATGTACAGTTGAAGTCGGAAGTTTACATACACTTAGGTTGGAGTCATTAAAACTAGTTTACATGCACTTAGGTTGGAGTCATTAAAACTCGTTTTTCAACCACTCCACAAATGTCTTGTTAACAAACTATAGTTTTGGCAAGTCGGTTAGGACATCTACTTTGTGCACGACACAAGTAATTTTTCCAACAACTGTTTACAGACAGATTCTTTCACTTATAATTCACTGTATCACAATTACAGGGGGTCAGAAGTTTACATACACTAAATTGACTGTGCCTTTTATCAGCTTTGAAAACATCCAGAAAATTATGCCATGTCTTTAGAAGCTTCTGATATGCTAATTGACATCATTTGAGTCAATTGGAGGTGTACCTTTGGATGTATTTCAAGGCCTACCTTCAAACTCAGTTCCTCTTTGCTTGACATCATGGGAAAATCAAAAGATATCAGCCAAGACCTCATCTGTACAAGCAATAGTATGCAAGTATAAACACCATGGGACCACACAGCCGTCACACCGCTCAGGAAGGAGACGCGTTCTGTCTCCTAGAGATGAATGTACTTTGGTGTGAAAAGTGCAAATCAATCCCAGAACAACAGCAAAGGACCTTGTGAAGATGCTGGAGGAAACCGGTACATAAGTATCTATCCACAGTAAAACGAGTCCTATATCGACATAACCTGAAAGGCCCCTCAGCAAGGAAGAAGCCACTGCTCCAAAACCGCCATAAAAATGCCAAACTACGGTTTGCAACTGCACATGGGGACAAAGATCATACTTTTTGGAGAAATGTCCTCTGGTCTGATGAAACAAAAATAGAACTGTTTGGCCATAATGGCAGCATCATGTTGTGGGGGTGCTTTGCTGCAGGAGGGACTGGTGCACTTCACAAAATAGATGACATCATGAGGAAGAGAAAATGGTGTGGATATATTGAAGCAACATGTCAAGACATCAGTCAGGAAGTTAAAGCTTGGTCGCAAATGGGTCTTCCAAATGGACAATGACCCCAAGCATACAGTGCCTTGCAAAAGTATTCGGCCCCCTTGAACTTTGCGACCTTTTGCCACATTTCAGGCTTCAAACATAAAGATAGAAAACTGTATTTTTTTGTGAAGAATCAACAACAAGTGGGACACAATCATGAAGTGGAACGACATTTATTGGATATTTCAAACTTTTTTAACAAATCAAAAACGGAAAAATTGGGCTTGCAAAATTATTCAGCCTCCTTAAGTTAATACTTTGTAGCGCCACCTTTTGCTGCGATTACAGCTGTAAGTCGCTTGGGGTATGTCTCTATCAGTTTTGCACATCGAGAGACTGAAATTTTTTCCCATTCCTCCTTGCAAAACAGCTCGAGCTCAGTGAGGTTGGATGGAGAGCATTTGTGAACAGCAGTTTTCAGTTCTTTCCACAGATTCTCGATTGGATTCAGGTCTGGACTTTGACTTGGCCATTCTAACACCTGGATATGTTTATTTTTGAACCATTCCATTGTAGATTTTGCTTTATGTTTTGGATCATTGTCTTGTTGGAAGACAAATCTCCGTCCCAGTCTCAGGTCTTTTGCAGACTCCATCAGGTTTTCTTCCAGAATGGTCCTGTATTTGGCTCCATCCATCTTCCCATCAATTTTAACCATCTTCCCTGTCCCTGCTGAAGAAAAGCAGGCCCAAACCATGATGCTGCCACCACCATGTTCGACAGTGGGGATGGTGTGTTCAGCTGTGTGTCATGTATTGTCATGTTGTGTCTTGTTTCTGTCCTTTCCCTTCACCCTGTCTCCCTCTGCTGGTCGTTATTAGGTTACCTTTTCTCCCCCTCTTTCCCCCAGCTGTTCCTTGTCTCCTCCTAACTACCTCGTCACCCCTTTTCCCACCTGTTCCCTTTTTCCCTCTGATTAGTCCTCTATATCTCTCTCTGTTTTTGTTCCTGTCTTTGTCGGATTCTCGTTTGTGTTACTCATGCCTGAACCAGACTATTGTCGTGTTTGCTGCAACCTTGTCCTGTCCTGTCGGAATCTGCCTGTTCAGCTAACCTTGTCCTGTCCTGTCGGAATCTGCCTGTCCATCTGAGCCTACGTGTGTTTCGTCATTAAAGAAACTCTGTTTTGTTAATTCGCTTTTGGGTCCTCATTCACGCACCGTAACAGAAGAATCCGACCAAGAATGGACCCAGCGACTTCGGATCCTCTCCACTCAGCCGTCGAGATCCAGGGAGCGATGCTAGGCAGACACGAGCAGGAATTGTCTGCTGCTCGACATGCCGTTGAGACCCTGGCCACCCAAGTCTCCAACCTCACAGAACAGGTTCACCATCTCCGCCTCGATCCACCGGCCACTTCCAGGGCTTTCGAATCTCCGGAGCCCAGAATCAATAACCCGCCGTGTTACTCTGGGGAGCCCACTGAATGCCGCTCGTTCCTCACCCAGTGTGATATTGTGTTTTCTCTCCAGCCCAACACTTACTCCAGGAGCACTGCTCGTGTCGCCTACGTCATATCTCTCCTTACTGGACGGGCTCGTGAGTGGGGCACGGCAATCTGGGAGGCAAGGGCTGAGTGTACTAACCAGTATCAGGACTTTAAGGAGGAGATGATACGGGTTTTTGATCGATCTGTTTTTGGGGAGGAGGCTTCCAGGGCCCTGTCTTCCCTATGTCAAGGTAATCGATCCATAACAGACTACTCTATTGAGTTTCGCACTCTTGCTGCCTCCAGTGGCTGGAACGAGCCGGCTTTGCTCGCTCGTTTTCTGGAGGGTCTCCGCGCAGAGGTAAAGGATGAGATTCTCTCCCGGGAGGTTCCTTCCAGCGTGGATTCCTTGATTGAACTCGCTATTCGCATTGAGCGACGGGTTGATCTTCGTCACCGAGCTCGTGGAAAGGAGCTCGCGTTCTCCGTTGCCCCCCTCTCCGCATCACTACCATCTTCCTCTGCCGGCTCGGGTGCTGAGCCTATGCAGCTGGGAGGTATCCGCATCTCGACTAAGGAGAGGGAACGGAGAATCACCAACCGCCTCTGTCTCTATTGCGGTTCTGCTGGTCATTTTGTCACTTCATGTCCAGTAAAAGCCAGAGCTCATCAGTAAGCGGAGGGCTACTGGTGAGCGCTACTACTCCTGTCTCTCCTTCAAGATCCTGCACTACCTTGTCGGTCCATCTACGCTGGACCGGTTCGTCAGCTTCCTGCAGTGCCTTAATAGACTCTGGGGCGGAGGGCTGTTTTATGGACGAGACCTGGGCTCGGGAACATGACATTCCTCTCAGACAGTTAAGGGAGTCCACGGCCTTGTTCGCCCTGGATGGTAGTCCTCTCCCCAGGATTCAGCGTGAGACGCTACCTTTAACCCTCACTGTTTCTGGTAATCATAGCGAAACCATTTCTTTTTTAATTTTTCGTTCACCTTTTACACCTGTTGTTTTGGGCCATCCCTGGCTAGTTTGTCATAATCCTTCCATTAATTGGTCTAGTAATTCTATCCTCTCCTGGAACGTCTCTTGTCATGTGAAATGTTTAATGTCTGCTATCCCTCCTGTTTCCTCTGTCTCTTCTTCACAGGAGGAGCCTGGTGATTTGACAGGGGTGCCGGAGGAATATCACGATCTGCGCACGGTGTTCAGTCGGTCCAGGGCCACCTCTCTTCCCCCACACCGGTTGTATGATTGTAGTATTGATCTCCTTCCGGGAACCACTCCCCCCCGGGGTAGACTATACTCTCTGTCGGCTCCCGAACGTAAGGCTCTCGAAGATTATTTGTCTGTAGCTCTTGCCGCCGGTACCATAGTCCCCTCCTCCTCTCCCGCCGGAGCGGGGTTTTTTTTTGTTAAGAAGAAGGACGGGTCCCTGCGCCCCTGCATAGATTATCGAGGGCTGAATGACATAACAGTGAAGAATCGTTATCCGCTTCCTCTTATGTCTTCAGCCTTCGAGATCCTGCAGGGAGCCAGGTTTTTCACTAAGTTGGACCTTCGTAACGCTTACCATCTCGTGCGCATCAGGGAGGGGGACGAGTGGAAGACGGCGTTTAACACTCCGTTAGGGCACTTTGAATACCGGGTTCTTCCTTTCGGTCTCGCTAACGCTCCAGCTGTCTTTCAGGCATTAGTCAATGATGTCCTGAGAGACATGCTGAACATCTTTGTTTTCGTTTACCTTGACGATATCCTGATTTTTTCACCGTCACTCCAGATTCATGTTCAGCACGTTCGACGTGTCCTCCAGCGCCTTTTAGAGAATTGTCTTTTTGTGAAGGCTGAGAAGTGCTCTTTTCATGCCTCCTCCGTCACATTTCTCGGTTCTGTTATTTCCGCTGAAGGCATTAAGATGGATCCCGCTAAGGTCCAAGCTGTCATTGATTGGCCCGTTCCTAAGTCACGCGTCGAGCTGCAGCGCTTTCTCGGCTTCGCGAACTTCTATCGTCGTTTCATCCGTAATTTCGGTCAGGTGGAAGCTCCTCTCACAGCCCTTACTTCTGTCAAGACGTGCTTTAAGTGGTCCGTTTCCGCCCAGGGAGCTTTTGATCTCCTCAAGAATCGTTTTACATCCGCACCTATCCTTGTTACACCTGACGTCACTAGACAGTTCGTTGTCGAGGTTGACGCGTCAGAGGTGGGCGTGGGAGCCATTCTTTCTCAGCGCTCCCTCTCTGACGACAAGGTCCACCCTTGCGCGTATTTTTCTCATCGCCTGTCGCCGTCGGAACGTAACTATGATGTGGGAAACCGCGAACTGCTCGCCATCCGCTTAGCCCTAGGCGAATGGCGACAGTGGTTGGAGGGGGCGACCGTTCCTTTTGTCGTTTGGACTGACCATAGGAACCTTGAGTACATCCGTTCTGCCAAACGACTTAATGCGCGTCAGGCGCGCTGGGCGCTGTTTTTCGCTCGTTTCGAGTTCGTGATTTCTTATCGTCCGGGCTCTAAGAACACCAAGCCTGATGCTTTATCTCGTCTCTTCAGTTCTTCAGTAGCCTCCACTGACCCCGAGGGGATTCTCCCTGAGGGGCGTGTTGTCGGGTTGACTGTCTGGGGAATTGAGAGGCAGGTAAAGCAAGCACTCACTCAAACTCCGTCGCCGCGCGCTTGTCCTAGGAACCTTCTTTTCGTTCCCGTTCCTACTCGTCTGGCCGTTCTTCAGTGGGCTCACTCTGCCAAGTTAGCCGGCCATCCTGGCGTTCGGGGTACGCTTGCTTCCATTCGCCAGCGTTTTTGGTGGCCCACCCGGGAGCATGACACGCGTCGCTTCGTGGCTGCTTGTTCGGTCTGCGCGCAGACTAAGTCCGGTAACTCCCCTCCTGCCGGCCGTCTCAGGCCGCTTCCCATTCCCTCTCGACCGTGGTCTCACATCGCCTTAGATTTTGTCACCGGACTGCCTTCGTCAGCGGGGAAGACGGTTATTCTTACGGTTGTCGACAGGTTCTCTAAGGCGGCTCATTTTATTCCCCTTGCTAAGCTTCCTTCTGCTAAAGAGACGGCACAAATCATCATCGAGAATGTTTTCAGAATTCATGGCCTTCCGTCAGACGTCGTTTCGGACAGAGGTCCGCAATTCACGTCTCAATTTTGGAGGGAGTTTTGCCGTTTGATTGGGGCTTCCGTCAGTCTCTCTTCCGGCTTTCACCCCCAGTCTAACGGTCAAGCAGAACGGGCCAATCAGACTATTGGTCGCATCTTACGCAGTCTTTCTTTTCGCAACCCTGCGTCTTGGTCAGAACAGCTCCCCTGGGCAGAATACGCCCACAACTCGCTTCCTTCGTCTGCGACCGGGCTATCTCCTTTTCAGAGTAGCCTCGGGTACCAGCCTCCGCTGTTCTCATCTCAGTTCGCCGAGTCCAGCGTCCCCTCCGCTCAGGCTTTTGTCCAACGTTGCGAGCGCACCTGGAAGAGGGTCAGGTCTGCACTTTGCCGTTATAGGGCGCAGACTGTGAGAGCTGCTAATAAGCGTAGAACTAAGAGTCCTAGATATTGTCGCGGTCAGAGAGTTTGGCTCTCCACTCAGAACCTTCCCCTTAAGACCGCTTCTCGCAAGTTGACCCCGCGGTTCATTGGTCCGTTCCGTATCTCTCGGATCATTAATCCTGTCGCAGTGCGACTTCTTCTTCCGCGATATCTTTGTCGCGTCCACCCGGTCTTCCATGTCTCCTGTGTCAAGCCCGTTCTTCGCGCCCCCGCTCGTCTTTCCCCCCCCCCCATCCTTGTCGAGGGCGCACCCATCTACAGGGTCCGTAGGATTTTGGACATGCGTCCTCGGGGCCGTGGTCATCAGTACCTAGTAGATTGGGAGGGGTACGGTCCTGAGGAGAGGAGTTGGGTTCCCTCTCGGGACGTGCTGGACCGTGCGCTGATCGATGATTTCCTCCGTTGCCGCCAGGCTTCCTCCTCGAGTGCGCCAGGAGGCGCTCGGTGAGTGGGGGGGGTACTGTCATGTATTGTCATGTTGTGTCTTGTTTCTGTCCTTTCCCTTCACCCTGTCTCCCTCTGCTGGTCGTTATTAGGTTACCTTTTCCCCCCCTCTTTCCCCCAGCTGTTCCTTGTCTCCTCCTAACTACCTCGTCACCCCTTTTCCCACCTGTTCCCTTTTTCCCTCTGATTAGTCCTCTATATCTCTCTCTGTTTTTGTTCCTGTCTTTGTCGGATTCTCGTTTGTGTTACTCATGCCTGAACCAGACTATCGTCGTGTTTGCTGCAACCTTGTCCTGTCCTGTCGGAATCTGCCTGTTCAGCTAACCTTGTCCTGTCCTGTCGGAATCTGCCTGTCCATCTGAGCCTACGTGTGTTTCGTCATTAAAGAAACTCTGTTTTGTTAATTCGCTTTTGGGTCCTCATTCACGCACCGTAACACTGTGTTGCTTTTACGCCAAACATAACGTTTTGCATTGTTGCCAAAAAGTTCAATTTTGGTTTCATCTGACCAGAGCACCTTCTTCCACATGTTTGGTCTCCCAGGTGGCTTGTGGCAAACTTTAAACGACACTTTTTATGGATATCTTTAAGAAATGGCTTTCTTCTTGCCACTCTTCCATAAAGGCCAGATTTGTGCAATATACGACTGATTGTTGTCCTATGGACAGAGTCTCCCACCTCAGCTGTAGATCTCTGCAGTTCATCCAGAGTGATCATGGGCCTCTTGGCTGCATCTCTGATCAGTCTTCTCCTTGTATGAGCTGAAAGTTTAGAGGGACGGCCAGGTCTTGGTAGATTTGCAGTGGTCTGATACTCCTTCCATTTCAATATTATCGCTTGTACAGTGCTCCTTGGGATGTTTAAAGCTTGGGAAATCTTTTTGTATCCAAATCCGACTTTAAACTTCTTCACAACAGTATCTCGGACCTGCCTGGTGTGTTCCTTGTTCTTCATGATGCTCTCTGCGCTTTTAACGGACCTCTGAGACTATCACAGTGCAGGTGCATTTATACGGAGACTTGATTACACACAGGTGGATTGTATTTATCATCATTAGTCATTTAGGTCAACATTGGATCATTCAGAGATCCTCACTGAACTTCTGGAGAGAGTTTGCTGCACTGAAAGTAAAGGGGCTGAATAATTTTGCACGCCCAATTTTTCCGTTTTTGATTTGTTAAAAAAGTTTGAAATATCCAATAAATGTCGTTCCACTTCATGATTGTGTCCCACTTGTTGTTGATTCTTCACAAAAAAATACAGTTTTATATCTTTATGTTTGAAGCCTGAAATGTGGCAAAAGGTCGCAAAGTTCAAGGGGGCCGAATACTTTCGCAAGGCACTGTACTTCCAATGTTGTGGCAAAATGTCTTAAGGACAACAAAGTCAAGGTATTGGAGTGGCCATCACAAAGCCCTGACCTCAATCCTATATAAAATATGTGGGCAGAACTGAAAAAGCATGTGCGAGCAAGGAGGCCTACAAACCTGACTCAGTTACACCAGCTCTGTCAGGAGGAATGGGCCAAAATCCACCCCTTATTGTGGGAAGCTTGTGGAAGGCTACCCGAAACCTTTGACCCAAGTTAAACAATTCAAAGGCAATGCTACCAAATATTTATTGAGTGTATGTAAACGTCTGACCCACTGAGAATGAGATGAAAGAAGTAAAAGCTGAAATAAATCATTATCTCTACTATTATTCTGACATTACACCTTCATAAAATAAAATGGTGATCCTAACTGACCTCTAAGACAGGACATTTTTACTAGGATTAAATGTCAGAAATTGTGAAAAACTGAGTTTAAATGTATTTGGCTAAGGTGTATGTAAACTTCTGACTTAAACTGTACATATAGGTAGGGATAGTTGAGGTTGATATGTACATATAGGCAGGGATAAAGTGACTAGGCAGCAGGATAGATAATAAACAGCAGCGTATGCAACGAGTCAGAAGAGGAAGTGCGAAAAGGATCAAAGCAGATAGTCCGGGTAGCTGCTATTGGTTAACTATTTAGTGACTCATCACATAAGCTGCTGTAACTGTTTATTATCTATCCTGCTGCCTAGTCACTTTATCCCTACCTATATTTACATATCTACCTCAACTATCCCTACCTATATTTACATATCTACCTCAATTACCTTGTACCTCTGCACATGGACTCAGTAGTGTATACAGACCAAGTTATCGTTACACATTCTGTATTTATTCCTTGTGTTAATATTTCTCTCTAAAACATTGTTGGGAAGGTCTTCTACATCTGCATTGCTTGCTGTTTGGGGTTTTAGGCTGGGTTTCTGTACAGCACTTTGTGACATCGGCTGATGTAAAAAGGGCTTTATAAATACATTTATTTTTTTGTCTACACTTGTTGTTTACAAATCATATGACAAATAACATTTGATTTGATTTAGCAGTCTTTTAAGTTGGGGGTAGAATATGTTCAGGGTCCTGTTGGTTCCAAACTTGGTGCATCAGTACCACTTGCCGTGCGGTAGCAGAGAGAACAGTCTATGACTTGGGTGGCTGGGGTCTTTGACAATTTTTAGGGCCTTCCTCTGACACCGCCTGGTATAGCGTTCTTGGATGGCAGGGAGCTCGGCCCCAGTGATGTTCTGGGCCGTACTCACTACCCTCTGTAGCGTCTTGCGGTCGGATGCCAAGCAGTTGCCATACCAAGCGGTGATGCAGCCAGTCAAGATGCTCTCGATGGTGCAGCTGTAGGACGTTTTGAGGATCTGAGGGCCCCATGCCACATCTTTTCAGCCCTCTTCGCGACTGTGAAAATGTCTTAGTGATGTGGACACCCAAGGAACTTGAAGCTCTCGACCAGCTCCACTACAATTACGTCAATGTGGATAAGGACATGCCTGGCCCTCCATTTCCTGTAGTTCTGTAATCCTTCTTTGTCTTGCTGATGTTGAGGGAGAGGTTGTTGTCCTGGCACCACACTGCCAGGTCTCTGACCTCCTCCCTTATAGGCTGTCTCATCATCGTTGTGTCTTCGGTAAACTTAATGATGATCTTGGAGTCGTGCACGGCTAAGCAGTCGTGGGTGAACAGGAGGGGACTAAGCATGCACACCTGAGGGGGGCCCAGTGTTGAGGGTCAGCATAGCGAGTATGTTGTTGCCTACCCTCACTGCTTAGGGGCAGCCCGTCAGGAGGTCCAGGATCCAGTTACAGAGTCAGAAGTCAAGTGACAACAGTGTAATTTTCCATGTATTGGAAACACGGGAGGTTTGGTGGCAGCTAACTTGGGGAGGACCGGCTTGTGGTAATGTCCGGAGAGGAGTGAGTGGAATGTTTTCCATGCGTTTTATGTCTTTGCAGCCATTATTATGAGCTTCCTCCCCTCAGCAGCCTCCACTGATTGGAAATAGTTAGATATACCACCAGAGAGATATACTACAAAGCAAGCTAGATCTTAGCAGGGTTTTCTAAAGCTGGCCAGCTTCAGTTATCTTCACCTTCCAGCTCAGGCTTCATCTGTACTACTACAGTGGGTTGCTTGTCCATCTGCCGCTAAATCTAGCAGGGTTGTAACTGCGTGTGCATATTACACGTGGCTAGTCGAACGCAGAACTCTTCATTGAGGCAATGCTTAAACATCAATCCATGGGCAAAAACTGTGCCACATTTTCAT
Organism: Oncorhynchus mykiss; assembly: GCF_057628025.1. Lineage (NCBI taxonomy): Eukaryota > Metazoa > Chordata > Actinopteri > Salmoniformes > Salmonidae > Oncorhynchus > Oncorhynchus mykiss. The sequence continues at coordinate 44,709,541 of NC_143048.1, forward strand.
TTCCCGAAATCAAAATGAAAGACAAATTGTTTTGCAAATTCATCAGACGTGATGTAGACTTTTAGAAGTGGTGTCTTCATGTGATTGCTTTGGTGTAGTTATCAATGCAAGACCACCTATTTCCCCACTCCTATCGATACAATAATTGTATTAAGACATACAAAAGTTTTGCTGTGCGTGAAGTTTCAAATGCATTTTTCATTACTAAATGTGCAATGTGATAGGTATTTTAACATTACAATTCAACACACGAACATGTTTGATTAATAAAATATTTTATCAAACGAAGTGGATGATGATGCAGTCTTTGCGAGAGAGAATCTGATTTATTGCGTCCTCGACACGCGGTTTGGACACTTTATACCGGATAAATGTAGTTAGCCTGCCTAGGAGCAGGTCAGATCTGAATGATTCGTTGCTATAGAAATTAATTTGACTAATTAAAGGCAAACCACTTTCGTACTACTTGTTATCCCGTTGTTGAACTCAGAGTTGACCAAAGTTACTTTTGCTAACTCTTCGAACTACATTCGTAGTATAGGCCTCAGATAGGCATACTTTAAAAAAATATATATGTTTGTTAATCTTGTTTTGGTGTCAACATTCTTGAGTATTGCTGATCTATGCAAGTGATTAGATATTGTAGATAATCATGTTTAATAACACATACAATTACAATTACACATACATACGCATTCAGCACATACTAGAGAAGTTATTAATTCTAATAGCAAAAAAAACGTGTTTATCCAATGCAACGTGGTACATTATTATTAGACCAATTGTTAGTCAAATAACTTTCACACTTTAGCAGTCTAGACGAGCGTTACCTTATGCAATGCATATTCTGCAAACCTTATGATGAAACGTTTTCAACTATATCCACAAGGGGGAGCCAGAGACAAGGACAGCTTTGACAGTTTTACAAAATGGTAACATTGTAGATTAAAGTGAGACATAGACAGACCCAAAACTGTATTATTGTGTGAAACAATTTGGCAATATAGCGTTGCAAAAAATAATGTTACATTGGGGTAATGCGCTACATAATAGTAACAGCATCTGAAAGCTGGCTGTATTTGATTGTTTATCTCATGCGCATAGACCGTAAAAAGACATATCTGCGCAACCATTTCATGTCAACCAATCAAGTGACCCGAGGAATCCCGATCATGTGACCGTAGCCAGCATGGAGGCGGAGGCGACGAGAGAGACCGAGGCGACGCGACGAGAGGGGCGGAGGTGACGAGAGGCGTCGCTCGTTGAAAACACAGCAAAGCACATCACTGGTAACGGATTTCGCAAGAAACGGACAACGGCAACAGGCGCCGTTCATACACTCCACATTTTATTTTCTCACATCTTAGTGAAATGAGGGCAACATGGGTGCAAAGGAGTCAAGGATAGGTTTCCTTTCGTATGACGAGGCCATTAAAAGAGGTAAGCTAACCACGGTAACCGCTAGAGATGGGTTGTCTAGTCAACGAAACGAGAGAGAGTGTCATGCCAAGACCGTGGAACTTGCTTTCTCATGTTCGCTGCAGAGCTGTGCGGATAGCTAGGCTGTGTTGCTCAATATCACAGTCTACACATTGACAAGTTTATTGCTAAGCGAACCGTTCAGGTAGCTGTCAGTGTCAAGTGTTTCAAAACATACTGCCATCTGGAATCAAAGCATTGAATTTGGTGTGTGTGTGTGTGTGTGTGTGTGTGTGTGTGTGTGTGTGTGTGTGTGTGTGTGTGTGTGTGTGTGTGTGTGTGTGTGTGTGTGTGTGTGTGTGAAGGCCACACGATATTTGTGATTATGTTGGGAAAAGATCGCTCTGGGGATAACGTTAACTACGTGAGTGTGTATCACTGTTTTATCAATCAGGCGCTGCCCACATCAACAAACACAGAGAGAGGGAGTGATAACAAGCTTGATCCGTGAATAACCAACATAACATTCTCTACTTGTGTCTGCCAGATCTCACACGGCATAACCCATCTAGTCTACTGTACGAGTTGATTAGGGACATTTTTGTTGTAGTCTTTTTAATTTTTTTTTTTTTTTACAGTTTTTGAGCCAATCAGTATATAGAGAGAAAGCATGAGATGTCAGCTGTGTTCTTGTACTAGGCCGGCAGGATGTATTTCTCTCTTCAGATCAGATATTGAGACAATTATCACAAGGGCATTGCAGAGGTTAGACCGGATAAATGTAGCCTCGCTCGTACCAGCCAAAATGTTTAGGATCAAATATTGAATCAATTTGTTAGAGTTCTGCGTATCCATCTGTTAGTTTGTTCATTGATGTAAGAGTCGGTTGAATATCTATCAGGAAGCTCTTGAAAAGATCTTATTCGATTAGGTGATACTTGCTGTACTTTGGTCTCTGCAGTCGTAACAACTGAACTTTGTCTGCCAGGATTCATTAGCTAAATGTGTTACACATTGAGTTCTGTCACTGTGACCTCGTATGGTAATGTGCATTTAGACCCATTGCCCTTTACAATTTGTGGTGTAGGACTGAAGGAGTATATTCCAGTAGTGACCACAGGAAGTTATAGCCTATTTCTGTTTTGCTGAATGTTTCATATGCTGTTTATTCCTGACCATTAAACTGCATTTGAAAGGTCCACTGACTGACTTATTTCCTGGTCTTTGGAAGGGACTGTTTACCTAATTTAGCTAGTCCCTCCCATCCTCTTTCACTCTACTGTAGGCTTTCAACCAATCACATTTATTTATAAAGTCATTTTTACATCAGCCCATGTCACAAAGTGCTTATACAGAAACCCAGCCTAAAACCCCAAACAGCAAGCAAAGCAGGTGTAGAAGCACGGTGGCCAGGGAAAACCTCCCTAGAAAGGCCAGAACCTAGGAAGAAACATAAAGAGGAACCAGGCTGTGAAAAGTGGCCAGTCCTCTTCTTCTGGCTGTGCCCGGTGGAGATTTTAACAGTACATGGCCATTATGCCCAGATCATTCTTCAAGATGTTCATAGATGACCAACAGGGTCAAACAATAATCACAGTGCTTATAGAGGGTGCAAAAGGTCAACGCCTCAGGAGTAAATGTCAGTTGGCTTTTCATAGCTGAGCGTTCAGAGGTCGAGACAGTGTGGAAACAGCAGGACCGAGACAAAGACCGCTGAACAGGTCAGGCTTCCATAGCTGCAGGCAGAACAGCAGAAACTGGATCAGGAGCACAGATTTATTAGATCAGATAGGACTCGCCTACGCTCCCCGGCACAGGCTATTTTAGAATAGATACTGGAGACTGAGCCTGGGAAGGTCGGGGGACACTGTGGCCCTGTACAACGATACCCCCGGACAGGACCAACCAAAGCACAGCCCCAACACCATCAGATGGATATCCCACTCACTACCCTGAGACAAGGCTGAGTATAGCCCACAAAGATCTCCTCCACTACACGAGCCCGAGGGGGCGTACAACCGGACAGGAAGATCACATCAGTGACTCAACCCACTATAGTCGTGTATCACAAAAAAAGCCTGGCACAACGTGATTTTTTATACATGTATTTTTTCATTTAACTAGGCAAGTCAGTTAAGAACAAGTTCTTATTGACAAGGACGGCATACACCGCCCAAACCCGGACGACGCTGGGACAATTGTTCGCCGCCCTATGGGACTCCCAATCATGGCCTGTTGTGATACAGCCTGGATTCGAACCAGGGTGTCTGTAGTGACGCCTCTTGCACTGAGATGCAGTGCCTTTAGACACCCCTCCTAGGCTACAAGGTGACATTAGTCACAGCCAAGCATTCCTCTGATTCGCATGCTATATGATCATATGTTACAAAGCACACCAAGCCCATGGAATCACCCAAATCCTATCTACCGGGTGGTCACAGGACGTGTGGTGGAACTGAACTAAGAGGAAAGGAAATCAGAGCTGTTCTCATGGCGACATAGTGTGGTGTCTGTTGCTTAACAACTAAATGAATCGTACGCTGTGCTTTCTTTTAGCAAGCAGACGGTCACGTGGTGATTCTCTCTGTTCTTCCCATTGTAGGAGTCGGAGGACAATTAGGCTGATCTACCTGAAGACTTGATCTAGCATAATGGGTTCGATAGGTTAGGAGGCCTAGATGTTTACATACACCTTGGCCAAATACATTTTAAACTCAGTTTTTTTCACAATTCTAGTAAAAATTCCCTGTCTTAGGTCAGTTAGGATCACCACTTTATTTTAAGAAGGTGAAATGTCAGAATAATAGGAGTGATTTTATTTAAGCTTTTATTTCTTTCATCACATTCCCAGTGCGTCAGGAGTTTACATACACTCAATGAGTATTTGGTAGCATTGCCTTTACATTGTTTAACTTGGGTCAAATTTCTCCAAAAAGTACGATCTTTGTCCCCATGTGCAGTTGGCTACCGTAGTCTGGCTTTTTTATGGTGGTTTTGGAGCAGTGGCTTCTTCCTTGCTCAGCGGCCTTTCAGGTTATGTCGATATAGGACTCGTTTTACTGTGGATATAGATACTTTTGTACCTGTTTCGTCCAGCATCTTCACAAGGTCCTTTGCTGCTGTTCTGGGATTGATTTGCACTTTTCGCACCAAAGTACGTTCATCTCTAGGAGACAGATGGTGTTTATACTTGTGTACTATTCTTTGTAGAGATGAACGTGGTACCTTCAGGCGTTTGGAAATTGCTCCCAAGGATGAACCAGACTTGTGGAGGTCTTGGCTGATTTCTTTTGATTTTCCCATGATGTCAGGCAAAGAGGCACTGATTTTGAAGGTAGGCCTTGAAATACATCCACAGGTACACCTACAATTGACCCAATTTATGTCAATTAGTCTATCAGAAGCTTCTAAAGACATGGCATCATTTTCTGGAATATTCCAAGCTGTTTAAAGGCACAGTCAACTTAGTGTATGTAAACTTCTGACCCACTGAAATTGTGATACAGTGAATTATAAGTGAAACAATCCGTCTGTAAACAGTTGTTGAAAAAATTACTTGTGTCATGCACAAAGTAGATGTCCTAACCGACTTGCCAAAACTATAGTTTGTTAACAAGACATTTGTGGAGTGGTTGAAAAATGAGTTTTAATGACTCCAATCTAAGTGTATGTAAACTAGTTTTAATGACTCCAATCTAAGTGTATGTAAACTAGTTTTAATGACTCCAAACTAAGTGTATGTAAACTAGTTTTAATGATTCTCACCTAAGTGTATGTAAACTAGTTTTAATAACTCCAACCTAAGTGTATGTAAACTAGTTTTAATGACTCCAACCTAAGTGTATGTAAACTAGTTTTAATGACTCCAACCTAAGTGTATGTAAACTAGTTTTAATGACTCCAACCTAAGTGTATGTAAACTAGTTTTAATGACTCCAATATAAGTGTATGTAAACTAGTTTTAATGACTCCAATATAAGTGTATGTAAACTAGTTTTAATGACTCCAACCTAAGTGTATGTAAACTAGTTTTAATGACTCCAATCTAAGTGTATGTAAACTAGTTTTAATGACTCCAACCTAAGTGTGTGTAAACTAGTTTTAATAACTCCAACCTAAGTGTATGTAAACTAGTTTTAATGACTCCAACCTAAGTGTATGTACACTAGTTTTAATGACTCCAACCTAAGTGTATGTAACTTCTGACTTCAGCTGTATATAGCAGCTCAAAGGTTGTCCGTTTTATTGTGAGAAGCACCTTGCTGTACTGTAGGTACTAAACACTGATGTGGATAGGAAGGAGGTGACTTTATGAGTTGACCAACTACTGTAGATATGAGTCACACTGACCCTGTGGTAAGCTAAGCAGAGCAGAGGGGAAACCAGAGCACCCAGGCAGCGGCCCCTGGCACCCTGTGGTAAGCTAAGCAGAGCAGAGGGGAAACCAGAGCACCCAGGCAGCGGCCCCTGGCATCAGTCAGTCAGGAATTGTGTAAATGATAATCATTGTGTGGAATCAACCTCGACGTATGGAAGATAACGAGGGGAAATCAATTGGTCGTATTTTAATGCTTATCTCATACAGCACCTCCGTAATAGTGAGAGAGAGACAGACTGCCCTTCATTTTCCGTTTCTAAAAAGCTCACGCAAGGAGCAGAGACGGGAGCAGCTGGGTCTGTGCAACTTTTGCATGTCTAAGCAAACTCTGTGGCAACATTAGGAGGAGGAGGATGATGCTTTTCTGAAGGGACTGTATGTAGGCCTCTGCCCAGAAGCTACGTTGAGTCATCATGTCCAATCACCAACTGCACCCTTGAGTGCAACCGGTGGGTATCATATCAGTGTATGCCATGAACCGTGTGTTGTCTTCTAGGTGCAGAGTGCCGTCAGAGCAGGGGGTCTGAGAGAGGGAATGTGTCATGCAGTAGCTAGCTGTGGAACTGTCTGGGAGCTTTCGGCGTCAGCGGTCGGTCAGACCTCTCTCGCTCTCTCGCTCTCTCTTTCCTCTCTCTTTCTCTCATTCCTCTCTCTTTCTCTCATTCCTCTCTCTTTCTCTTTCTCGCCTCTCTTGTTCTGTTCCTCGATGGTTAATCCAGCAGCCTACTCAGCCTGCCAGGCAGTGCTTTGCATTCACACCTTGTATTGCCTCAGGGCAGACCAATCTGACGACTCCTACTTGTGGTTTTCGGGTTATTCACATTTCCCTAGGGTGACCGCGAAGTGTTCCAGAGAAAACAATGTTGGGATGGTGGTGGTGGTGTTTTGGTTCGATGAATGTCAGCTTTCTTTGCATAGCAGCCTGATAGCATTATTAAGAGGTGTTTTGACATCGGATCATTAGTCATACAGTCCAGCCGTTAGTTTAGGCTACTTGTTGTCGTTAATGTACCCATAGTTAACCACCGGACAACTAGGCTACTCATTTGCTAGTCTAAGAGTCTGAGGGCAAGGCCAGACTGATCCGTGGAGAACAGACACCAAATTAGAACGGACAAATTTTGGTCAGAGTGTGTGACGTATAAATGGAGCTCTTTTCTAATTGGTTAACCGGATGGTTACGTACAGTTGAAGTAGGAAGTTTATGTACACCTTAGTCAAATACATTTAAACTCAGTTTTTCACAATTCCTGAATTTAATACTAGTAAAAATTCCCTGTCTTAGGTCAGCTAGGATCACCACTTTATTTTAAGAATGTGAAATGTCAGAATAATAATGTATTTATTTCAGCTTTTATTACTTTTATCACATTCCCAGTGGTTTAGAAGTCTTTAAATTGTTTAACTTGGGTCAAACGTTTCGGGTAGCCTTCCACAAGCTTCCCACAATAAGGGGGGAATTTTGGCCCATTCCTCCTGACTAAGCCTACTAATGATTATGACATTACTTATAACAATAAGGATATCAAGGAAAAAGGTTTATTATAAATGTAATTTTTCTGACCATTTCAATCAGCGTTAACAACAGTAAATACATTTTATAAATAATACCAGTGAGACTGGTCTAATGGAAAATAATGTAAAGCCTTTTATTACAGCATAGTAAAGATTAAAAACTTTAATTTGTGAAATAATTTATCCAACGTGTTGTGTGAGGCTTAGAGCTCACGGATTCAGTTATTAAACAAAACACTGAAACAAGCAACCGAAGCAGGATCTGTCTTACTTCTGTTAATATATATATACATATATATATTTATATATGGATGAATTATAAAGCCAGGCACATTTTAACAGTTAGGTTATTGATTATAGACCTAACTGCTCGACTTAAGAAATCTCGATAGGCTGTTGGTTTATCGACCAAACAGTTTGGTTTTTCAGGTCCGGCTCCAGCCCCATGCCATGTCACTCTCCCTCTCAGCAGACAGGCTTGTGATACTTCAGGATGCAGCCAGCCAGCCAGCCCCATGCCATGTCACTCTCCCTCTCAGCAGACAGGCCTGTGATATTTTAGATTTTTCAAAGTAGTCACCCTTCGCCTTGATGACAGATTTGCACACTCTTGGCATTCTCTCAACCAGCTTAATGAGGTAGTCACCTGGAATGCTTTTACAACAGTCTTGAAGGAGTTCCCACATATGCTGAGCACTTGTTGGGTGCTTGTCCTTCACTCTGCAGTCCAACTCATCCCAAACCATCTCAATTGGGTTGAGGTCGGGTGATTGTGGAGGCTAAGTCACCTGATGCAGAACTCCATCACTCTCCTTCTTGGTCAAATAGCCCTTACACAGCCTGGAGGTGTGTTTTGGGTCATTGTCTTGTTGGGGGAAAATAAAATGATAGACCCACTAATCGCAAACCAGATGGGATGGCGTATTGCTGCAGAATGCTGTGGTAGCCGTACTGGTTAAGTGTGCCTTTTTGAATTCTAAATAAATCACTGACAGTGTCACCAGCAAAGCACACCTCCTCCTCCATGCTTCACGTGGGAACGACACATGCTGAGATCATCAGTTCACCTACTCTGCGTTTCACAAAGACACTTCGGTTGGAACCAAACATCTCAAATTTAGACTCATCAGACTAAAGGACAGATTTCTACTGGCCTAATGTGTTTCTTAGCCCAAGCAAATCTCTTCTTCTTATTGGTGTCCTTTTAGTAGTGGGTTCTTTGCGGGAATCAGGCCTTCATGGTCAAATTGCTGCAGTCTCCTCTGAACAGTTGATGTTGAGATGTCTGTTACTTGAACTCTGAAGTGTTTATTTGGGCTGCAATCTGAAGTGCAGTTAATTGCCAATTTCTGTGACTGGTAACTCTAATGAACTTATCCTCTGCAACAGAGGTAACTCTGGGTCTTCCTTTCCTGTGGCGGTCCTCATGAGAGCCAGTTTCATCATAGCGCTTGATGGTTTTTGCAACTGAAATTTTCCAGATTGACTGACCTTCATGTCTTAACGTAAGGATGGACTGTTGTTTCCCTTTGCATATTTGAGCTGTTCTTGCCATAATATGGACTTGGTCTTTTATCAAATAGGGCTACCTTCTGTATACCACCCCTACCTTGTCACAACACAACTGATTGTCTCAAACGCATTAAGAAGGAAAGATTCCACAAATTCACTTTTAACACGGCGCATATGTTAATTGAAATGCATTCCAGGTGACTACCTCATGAAGCTGGTTGAGAGAATGCCAAGTGTGTGCAAAGCTGTCATCGTGTGTGTCCCTCAAGCCGACACTACGACGGCCCTCAAGGAACTTCACTGGACTTTATGCAAACTGGTAACCATATATCCGGAGGCTGCATTTATTGTAGCTGGGGATTTTAACAAAGCACATTTGAGGAAAACGCTGCCTAAATTCTATCAGCATATCGACTGTAGTGCTCGCACTGGAAAAACACTTGACCATTGCTACTCCAACTTCTGGGATGCGTCCAAGTGCCTCCCCCGTCCTCCTTTCGGCAAATCTGACCACAGCTCCATTTTGCTCCTCCCTTCCTATAGGCATTAACTCGAACAGTTAAGGGCTATTCAACACTGGTCTGACAGAATCCACTCTTCAAGATTGTTTTGATCACGTGGACTGGGATAGGGTGACTGATTTCATCAAGAAGTGTATAGGAGATGTTGTACCCACTGTGACTATTAAAACCTTCCCTAACCAGAAACCGTGGATAAATGCATTTGAGCAAAAACTGAAAGCGCAAACCACCGCATTTAACCAGGGCAAGGTGACTGGGAATATGGCTGAATACAAACAGAGTAGTCATTCCCTCCGCAAGGCAAACAGGCAAATTGTCAGTATAGAGACAAAGTGGAGTCGCAATTCAACGGCTCAGACACGAGACATATGTGGCCGGGTCTACAGACAATCACGGACTACAAAAGGAAAACCACCGTCTTGCTTCTGGACAAACTAAACACCTTCTTCGTCCGCTTTGAGGATAATACAGTGCCACCGACGCGGCCCGCTACCAAGGACTGTGGGCTCTCCTTCTCCGTGGCCGACGTAAGACATTTAAACGTGTTAACCCTCGCAAGGCTGCCCGCCCAGACAGCATCCCCAGCCGCGTCCTCGGTGCATGAGCAGACCAGCTGGCTGGTGTGTTTACGGACATATTCAATCTCTTCCTATCCCAGTCTGCTGTCCCCACATGCTTCAAGATTGCCACCATTGTTCCTGTACCCAAGAAAGGTAAAGAAACTGCCCCGTAACATTCACTTCTGTCATCATGAAGTGCTTTGAGAGACTAGTCAAGGATAATATCACCTCCACCTTACCTGTCACCCTAGACCCACTTCAATATGCTTACCGCCCTAATAGGTCCACAGACGATGCATCTCCATCACACTGCACACTGCCTTATCCCATCTGGACAAGAGAAATGCCTATGTAAGAATGTTGTTATCGACAATATCTCAGGATTCAACACCATAGTACCCTCTAAGCTCTTCTTTAAGCTTGAGGCTCTGGGTCGGATCCCTGCCCTGTGCAATTGGGTCCTGACGGGCCGCCCCCGGGTGGCGAAGGTAGGAAATAACATCTCCACTTCACTGATCCACAGCATGGTCCCCACAAAGGTGCGTTCTGAGCCCTCTCCTGTACTCCCTGTTCACCCATGACTGCATGGCCATGCACGCTTCCAACTCAATCATCAAGTTTGCGGATGACACAACCGTAGTAGGCTTGTTTACCAACAACGACGAGACAGGCTACAGGGAGGAGGTGAGGGCTCTGGGAGTATGGTGTCAGGAAAATAACCTCACTCAACGTCAACAAAACAAAGGAGATGATTGTGGACTTAAGGAAACAGCAGAGGGAGCACCCCCGGGACCAAAGTGGAGAAGGTGGAAAGTTTTAAGTTCCTCGCTGTACACATCACTGAAACTGAATTGGTCCACCCACACAGACAGCGTGGTGAAGAAGGTGCAACCTCAGGAGGCTGAAGAAATTTGGCTTGTCACCTAAAACCCTCATAAACTTTTCCAGATGCACAATTGAGAGCATTCTGTCAGGCTGTATCACCGCCTGGTATGGCAACTGCACCGCCCACAACCGCAGGGCTCTCCAGAGGGTGGTGCAGTCTGCACAACGCATCACCTGGAGCAAACTACCTGCCCTCCAGGACACCTAAAGCACCCGATGTCACAGGAAGGCAAAAAAGATAATCAAGTACAATAACCACCTGAGCCACTACCTATTCACCCTGCCATCATCCAGAAGGCGAGGTCAGTATAGGTGCATCAAAGCTGCGACCGATAGAAGCTGTTTTTCCAGTCAATCTCAAGGCCATCAGACTTAAATAGCCTTCACTAGCACAGAGAGGCTGCTGCCTACATACAGACTTGAAATTGTTGGCCACTTTAATAAATGGAACACTAGTCACTTTTAATAATGTTTACATATTTTGCGTTACTCATCTCATGTATATTCTATACTATTCTACTGTATCTTAGTCCATGCTGCTCTCCTATTCTTAATTCCCTTCCTTTACTTAGATTTGTGTGTATTAGGTATTTGTTGTGGAATTATTAGATAATACTTGTTAGATATTACTTGTTAGATATTGCTAATCTGTCGGAACTAGAAGCACAAGCATTTCGCTACACCCGCATTAACATCTGCTAAACACATGTATGTGCCCAATAACATTTGATTTGATGTGAATGTCAGTTGTCCACGGCGCATGTGTTTTTTGTTGGGTGGGAGGAGAATCAGCTCCATTGTTCCTCCAGTGATGAATGGTGGTCCCACTGGACCACTGCAGTTAATGTGGCCTAGTGTCCAAGAATACAACCGTTACGTCACAGCATCGCAACAATACCACTAGTGTTAGCCACAACGCGATCCTCTTTTTGTTTTCCTCTATCTGCAACCATTTTTACTATCATTCAGCAAAGTCATTGGTGTTAAATCATTACGGCCCCATCCTGACACTTAGAGAAATGTAATGAATTCGAGTGTTTTGTTACGTGGTTCCTGGGTCTGTTTAGATACTATTGAGAGAGATGGGGATTCCAAACGTTTGCATATACAGAATGCACAAAAGCAATACCCTTAACCTCCCAAAATGTCCGATTTTCAAATCCTCTCAGGCGGTAAGGGGTGGAACAAAGCTTGGTTGGGGCGTAGCCCAATCATTGAATTAAACATAGTAGTTACATGCCCTGCCCTGCCTTGTTCCAGGCCCCCGCCCCCCTCCTTAGCGATGGGCACTGCACTACTGCATCGTGATTGACTGCGTTGCCATGGATCTAACTGGTGTGTCTGGCACCGGCTATGCTGGCAGGCCCATTCATTCAAATCTGTGTCGCTGTTAAGATTTGAGTGAGCGGCGAGACCATGGCCTGAGGTTCAGCGGGGTAAAGGTGCTCTGAATGCAGGCAAGATAATGAGCTCTTAAACATGACTGGACCTGTGGATCCATGGTTATTTATGACACACACACACACACACAGCCAGGGGCCACTAGCGGTGACCTGAATGCACATTTGGATAGTGTGTTTTAAAAAGATAAATAAATAAAGTCTCTCCTCAGAATTCAAGAAGGACACAATTCTAGATAAGTGTTTGGCATGTGGTTGCTTGAAGTATGCTGGAGCAGCACGGTAGAATCCCAAACAAACCCCAACCTCCAGCCCTTTCCTCTCAAGATGTCTATCCTTCCGTCTATCCTTCCAGCGAGAGAAGCTGGCGTAATTGAAAGCCTGTTGAAGGCTGAAGCAGCCAGGTGATTTTTCTGCGGCTGTCATTTCAAAGTGCTGTACTGTCAAGAGTCTCTCTCTCTCTGTGTGTGTGTGTGTGTGTGTGCTCTTCAAACCAGTTCAAATGGCTTTCCATCACGTGTTATTTGTAAGCTTTTGACACTGCTGAAATCCTTTTAACAGATTCCTTAGATTATACTGTCATCACTTGTCAGCAGAGGAGAAGACAAAAACAACCTGCAATTACTACCAGTCTCCCATCACCATGACTTTAGTATAGGTTAGGCCAGATGTAGTTTAGGGCCATGGCTTTAGTATAGGTTAGGCCAGATGTAGTTCAGGACCATGACTTTAGTATAGGTTAGGCCAGATGTAGTTCAGGGCCATGACTTTAGTATAGGTTAGGCCAGATGTAGTTCAGGACCATGACTTTAGTATAGGTTAGGCCAGATGTAGTTCAGGGCCATGACTTTAGTATAGGTTAGGCCAGATGTAGTTCAGGACCATGACTTTAGTATAGGTTAGGCCAGATGTAGTTCAGGGCCATGGCTTTAGTATAGGTTAGGCCAGATGTATTTCAGGACCATGACTTTAGTATAGGTTAGGCCAGATGTAGTTCAGGGCCATGACTTTAGTATAGGTTAGGCCAGATGTAGTTCAGGGCCATGGCTTTAGTATAGGTTAGGCCAGATGTAGTTCAGGCTTTAGTATAGGTTAGGCCAGATGTAGTTCAGGGCAATGGCTTTAGTATAGGTTAGGCCAGATGTAGTTCAGGGCCATGGCTTTAGTATAGGTTAGGCCAGATGTAGTTCAGGGCCATGGCTTTAGTATAGGTTAGGCCAGATGTAGTTCAGGCTTTATTATAGGTTAGGCCAGATGTAGTTCAGGCTTTAGTATAGGTTAGGCCAGATGTAGTTCAGGGCCATGGCTTTAGTATAGGTTAGGCCAGATGTAGTTCAGGACCATGGCTTTAGTATAGGTTAGGCCAGATGTAGTTCAGGGCCATGGCTTTAGTATAGGTTAGGCCAGATGTAGTTCAGGCTTTAGTATAGGTTAGGCCAGATGTAGTTCAGGCTTTAGTATAGGTTAGGCCAGATGTAGTTCAGGCTTTAGTATAGGTTAGGCCAGATGTAGTTCAGGGCCATGGCTTTAGTATAGGTTAGGCCAGATGTAGTTCAGGGCTTTAGTATAGGTTAGGCCAGATGTAGTTCAGGGCCATGGCTTTAGTATAGGTTAGGCCAGATGTAGTTCAGGCTTTAGTATAGGTTAGGCCAGATGTAGTTCAGGGCCATGGCTTTAGTATAGGTTAGGCCAGATGTAGTTCAGGGCCATGGCTTTAGTATAGGTTAGGCCAGATGTAGTTCAGGGCCATGGCTTTAGTAGTTCAGGACCTTGGCTTTAGTATAGGTTAGGCCAGATGTAGTTCAGGGCCATGGCTTTAGTATAGGTTAGGCCAGATGTAGTTCAGGGCTATGCTGGTATTATTTTCAAAACATCCGTCACAGGCTTTCTAAAAGAAGGCAGTGGCCTAAGATCAGATTCACAGCTGGAGGTCTGCTGGAGGCTTTCATACTGCAACACAACCCTGCTGGAGGCTTTCATACTGCAACACAACCCTGCTGTGGGCGTTCATACTGCAACACAACCCTACTGTGGGCTTTAATACTGCAGCACAACCCTGCTGTGGGCTTTAATACTGCAACACAACCCTGCTGTGGGCTTTCATACTGCAACACAACCCTGCTGTGGGCTTTAATACTGCAACACAACCCTGCTGTGGGCTTTCATACTGCAACACAACCCTGCTGTGGGCTTTAATACTGCAACACAACCCTACTGTGGGCTTTCATACTGCAACACAACCCTGCTGTGGGCGTTCATACTGCAACACAACCCTACTGTGGGCTTTCATACTGCAACACAACCCTGCTGTGGGCTTTAATACTGCAGCACAACCCTGCTGTGGGCTTTAATACTGCAGCACAACCCTGCTGTGGGCTTTAATACTGCAACACAACCCTGCTGTGGGCTTTCATACTGCAGCACAACCCTGCTGTGGGCTTTAATACTGCAACACAACCCTGCTGTGGGCTTTCATACTGCAACACAACCCTGCTGTGGGCTTTCATACTGCAACACAACCCTGCTGTGGGCTTTAATACTGCAGCACAACCCTGCTGTGGGCTTTAATACTGCAACACAACCCTGCTGTGGGCTTTCATACTGCAACACAACCCTGCTGTGGGCTTTCATACTGCAACACAACCCTGCTGTGGGCTTTAATACTGCAACACAACCCTACTGTGGGCTTTAATACTGCAGCACAACCCTGCTGTGGGCTTTCATACTGCAGCACAACCCTGCTGTGGGCGTTCATACTGCAACACAGTTAACCCACTGTTCCTGAATGTGTTCTTAACTGACTTTATCTAGTTAAATAAATGTGTAAAAAAAAAAAAAAATTCACCACACTGGGTGTTGCAGCTGCAAACACGTACAATTCACAGAAACACCTTCTGACTAGGTGGTGGCCCCTTCTTGTATTTCTAGCATAAACCACCAGTCTCTGTTGCTAGGCATCACCAGCTCTGTGGGCATCAGGGCCTGTATCCGCACAGCATAGCAGAGCCAGACCTAGGCATCACCAGCTCTGTGGGCATCAGGGCCTGTATCCGCACAGCATAGCAGAGCCAGACCTACCCATCACCAGCTCTGTGGGCATCGGGGCCTGTAACCGCAAAGCACAGCAGAGCCAGACCTAGCCATCACCAGCTTTGTGGGCATCAGGGCCTGCATCCACAGAACGCCTCGCAGTAAGAGTGCTGATGGAGATGAGACAAGGTGGTTGGTAACTAGGTTACTACAGTTACCCTCCTAGGGGAGAGAGGTGGTTGGTAACTACAGTTACCCTCCTAGGGGAGAGAGGTGGTTGGTTACTACAGTTACCCTCCTAGGGGAGAGAGGTGGTTGGTTACTACAGTTACCCTCCTAGGGGAGAGAGGTGGTTGGTTACTAGGTTACTACAGTTACCCTCCTAGGGGAGAGAGGTGGTTGGTAACTAGGTTACTACAGTTACCCTCCTAGGGGAGAGAGGTGGTTGGTTACTACAGTTACCCTCCTAGGGGAGAGAGGTGGTTGGTTACTACAGTTACCCTCCTAGGGGAGAGAGGCGGTTGGTAACTAGGTTACTACAGTTACCCTCCTAGGGGAGAGAGGTGGTTGGTTACTACAGTTACCCTCCTAGGGGAGAGAGGTGGTTGGTTACTACAGTTACCCTCCTAGGGGAGAGAGGTGGTTGGTTACTGCAGTTACCCTCCTAGGGGAGAGAGGTGGTTGGTTACTAGGTTACTACAGTTACCCTCCTAGGGGAGAGAGAGGTGGTTGGTTACTAGGTTACCCTCCTAGAGGAGAGAGATGGTTGGTAACTAGGTTACTACAGTTACCCTCCTAGGGGAGAGAGGTGGTTGGTAACTAGGTTACTACAGTTACCCTCCTAGGGGAGAGAGGTGGTTGGTTACTACAGTTACCCTCCTAGGGGAGAGAGGTGGTTGGTTACTACAGTTACCCTCCTATAGGGGAGAGAGGCGGTTGGTAACTAGGTTACTACAGTTACCCTCCTAGGGGAGAGAGGTGGTTAGTAACTAGGTTACCACAGCTACCCTCCTAGGGGAGAGAGGTGGTTGCTAACTAGGTTACCACAGTTACCCTCCTAGGGGAGAGAGAGGCGGTTGGTAACTAGGTTACTACAGTTACCCTCCTAGGGGAGAGAGGTGGTTGGTAACTAGGTTACTACAGTTACCCTCCTAGGGGAGAGAGGTGGTTGGTAACTAGGTTACCACAGCTACCCTCCTAGGGGAGAGAGGTGGTTGCTAACTAGGTTACCACAGTTACCCTCCTAGGGGAGAGAGAGGTGGTTGCTAACTAGGTTACCACAGCTACCCTCCTAGGGGAGAGAGGTGGTTGCTAACTAGGTTACCACAGTTACCCTCCTAGGGGAGAGAGAGGCGGTTGGTAACTAGGTTACTACAGTTACCCTCCTAGGGGAGAGAGGTGGTTGGTTACTACAGTTACCCTCCTAGGGGAGAGAGGTGGTTGGTTACTACAGTTACCCTCCTAGGGGAGAGAGGCGGTTGGTAACTAGGTTACTACAGTTACCCTCCTAGGGGAGAGAGATGGTTGGTAACTAGGTTACTACAGTTACCCTCCTAGGGGAGAGAGGTGGTTGGTTACTACAGTTGCCCTCCTAGGGGAGAGAGGTGGTTGGTTACTACAGTTACCCTCCTAGGGGAGAGAGGTGGTTGGTTACTACAGTTACCCTCCTAGGGGAGAGAGGCGGTTGGTAACTAGGTTACTACAGTTACCCTCCTAGGGGAGAGAGGTGGTTGGTAACTAGGTTACTACAGTTACCCTCCTAGGGGAGAGAGATGGTTGGTAACTAGGTTACTACAGTTACCCTCCTAGGGGAGAGAGGTGGTTGGTAACTAGGTTACTACAGTTACCCTCCTAGGGGAGAGAGATGGTTGGTTACTACAGTTACCCTCCTAGGGGAGAGAGGTAGTTGGTAACTAGGTTACTACAGTTAACCTCCTAGGGGAGAGAGGTGGTTGGTAACTAGGTTACTACAGTTACCCTCCTAGGGGAGAGAGGTGGTTGGTTACTACAGTTACCCTCCTAGGGGAGAGAGGTGGTTGGTAACTAGGTTACTACAGTTACCCTCCTAGGGGAGAGAGGTGGTTGGTAACTAGGTTACTACAGCTACCCTCCTAGGGGAGAGAGGTGGTTGGTTACTACAGTTACCCTCCTATGGGAGAGAGGTGGTTGGTAACTAGGTTACCCTCCTAGGGGAGAGAGGTGGTTGGTTACTACAGTTGCCCTCCTAGGGGAGAGAGGTGGTTGGTAACTAGGTTACTACAGTTACCCTCCTAGGGGAGAGAGGTGGTTGCTAACTAGGTTACTACAGTTACCCTCCTAGGGGAGAGAGATGGTTGGTAACTAGGTTACCACAGCTACCCTCCTAGGGGAGAGAGGTGGTTGGTAACTAGGTTATTACAGTTACCCTCCTAGGGGAGAGAGATGGTTGGTAACTAGGTTACTACACTTACCCTGCTAGGGGAGAGAGGCGGTTGCTAACTAGGTTACCACAGCTATCCAACATGAATATAATTGTTGCCAGGACGAAGGAAACAAAGGAATTCCATTGCTAAATAGATATTTTAATGAATTGATGGGAACTCCAGTCAATGTGCTTCGAAGGCC
The DNA here is from genome assembly GCF_057628025.1 of Oncorhynchus mykiss. NCBI lineage: Eukaryota > Metazoa > Chordata > Actinopteri > Salmoniformes > Salmonidae > Oncorhynchus > Oncorhynchus mykiss. The sequence continues at coordinate 44,727,365 of NC_143048.1, forward strand.
AATATTCTTCATAGGGTATTAAATCCTCAAGCAGCTGGTAAATTAGTCTCTTTTGTTTTACTCCCTCCCGTTAAAGACGTGTTGTCCTTTTGATAAGGGGCTTCGGCTAAGTGTACCACGACTGTTGATTATCCCCGTTTTCCAGTGTGCCAGCAGAGAGGGGATTCTTTCTCCACAACAGAGTAAAGACGGCCTCAAGATCGCTCCTTCTTGAGGACAAAGTAGCGAGGCTGATGTGCATCGCCCTGCTCCAAGGAGTTTTTGAGCTGGCCAATTAAGAAGCATATTATTGTGTTCGTTAGGACCGGTCCTTAGCAGTTCTGCTGTCGTCCTAGTCAAGCTCAACACGTTCAGCCCCCTGTGTCATGTATAGTATAACGATTTGGAATGGATTGATAAAGAGTTATGATGTGTGTCATGTGCAATTTGGTGCATTTCAATTGAGGGTTTTTCAGATGCACTTGGAAACGAAACATTGTTGCCAACTATTCACATAGGAGAGTTACAATGTTACACTCACCTGTCTACAGTAGGAAACAGAGCGGTCATCATTAAGTCACGCATATCACACATTAAACGAGTCATGACCCCATGACTAGTTCAAATTACAATAAACATTAAATGTATCACCATCATCCAGTAGAACTGTAAAAAAAAAAATAGTGAAATATTTTGAGCTTTGGAAACCAGTGTTTTCATTCAATTCATTGGCACAGGCCTTGTTTCACAGGAGCATTGTAAAAAAATGTATCTTTGTCTCAATGAACCAGCCTCGATGAATTTAGTTTTAATTTACTCATCGAATTTGATTGTCCAACCAGGAGTTTTATACTTTCTTCATTGTGTGTCCGCCTAGAGTGTCCTCTTCCCTCTGCTGTGGTGCTGAATCACTGCCGGAGTGGGGAGGACAGGCCTGGTCATGGCTAGAAGGGATCCATCTTTTGTCAAATTAACGTCAAAAGTTTTATATATTTTTTTAAAGCATTATAGCTAACCCTAACCTCCCCCTTTTCCTAACCTGCTACTTTAATTCTACTAACCGATCTAAAGTCAAATCTGACATAAATTTTTACTAAAGCTGTATCCCTTCTAGCCATGACTGTTTGATGGATGCCTTTTTTATTTTACCTTTTATTTAACCAAGTCAGTTAAGAACCAATTCTTATTTACAATGACGGCCTAGGAACAGTGGGTTAACTGGTCTAGGAAAAGTGGGTTAACTGGTCTAGGAACAGTGGGTTAACTGGTCTAGGAACAGTGGGTTAACTGGTCTAGGAACAGTGGGTTAACTGGTCTAGGAACAGTTAACTGCCTTGTTCAGGGGCAGAACGACGGATTTGTACCTTGTCAGCTCTGGGATTTGATCCAACCGCTAGGCTACCTGCCTCTAACCGCTAGGCTACCTGCCTCTAACCACTAGGCTACCTGCCTCCTCTAACCACTAGGCTACCTGCCTCCTCTAACCACTAGGCTACCTACCTCTAACCACTAGGCTACCTACCTCTAACCACTAGGCTACCTACAGTGCCTTGCGAAAGTATTCGGCCCCCTTGAACTTTGCGACCTTTTGCCACATTTCAGGCTTCAAACATAAAGATATAAAACTGTATTTTTTTGTGAAGAATCAACAACAAGTGGGACACAATCATGAAGTGGAACGACATTTATTGGATATTTCAAACTTTTTAACAAATCAAAAACTGAAAAATTGGGTGTTATTATTCAGCCCCTTTACTTTCAGTGCAGCAAACTCTCCAGAAGTTCAGTGAGGATCTCTGAATGATCCAATGTTGACCTAAATGACTAATGATGATAAATACAATCCACCTGTGTGTAATCAAGTCTCCGTATAAATGCACCTGCACTGTGATAGTCTCAGAGGTCCGTTAAAAGCGCAGAGAGCATCATGAAGAACAAGGAACACACCAGGCAGGTCCGAGATACTGTTGTGAAGAAGTTTAAAGCCGGATTTGGATACAAAAAGATTTCCCAAGCTTTAAACATCCCAAGGAGCACTGTGCAAGCGATAATATTGAAATGGAAGGAGTATCAGACCACTGCAAATCTACCAAGACCTGGCCGTCCCTCTAAACTTTCAGCTCATACAAGGAGAAGACTGATCAGAGATGCAGCCAAGAGGCCCATGATCACTCTGGATGAACTGCAGAGATCTACAGCTGAGGTGGGAGACTCTGTCCATAGGACAACAATCAGTCGTATATTGCACAAATCTGGCCTTTATGGAAGAGTGGCAAGATGAAAGCCATTTCTTAAAGATATCCATAAAAAGTGTTGTTTAAAGTTTGCCACAAGCCACCTGGGAGACACACCAAACATGTGGAAGAAGGTGCTCTGGTCAGATGAAACCAAAATTGAACTTTTTGGCAACAATGCAAAACGTTATGTTTGGCGTAAAAGCAACACAGCTGAACACACCATCCCCACTGTCAAACATGGTGGTGGCAGCATCATGGTTTGGGCCTGCTTTTCTTCAGCAGGGACAGGGAATATGGTTAAAATTGATGGGAAGATGGATGGAGCCAAATACAGGACCATTCTGGAAGAAAACCTGATGGAGTCTGCAAAAGACCTGAGACTGGGACAGAGATTTGTCTTCCAACAAGACAATGATCCAAAACCTAAAGCAAAATCTACAATGGAATGGTTCAAAAATAAACATATCCAGGTGTTAGAATGGCCAAGTCAAAGTCCAGACATGAATCCAATCGAGAATCTGTGGAAAGAACTGAAAACTGCTGTTCACAAATGCTCTCCATCCAACCTCACTGAGCTCGAGCTGTTTTGCAAGGAGGAATGGGAAAAAATTTCAGTCTCTCGATGTGCAAAACTGATAGAGACACACCCCAAGCGACTTACAGCTGTAATCGCAGCAAAAGGTGGCGCTACAAAGTATTAACTTAAGGGGGCTGAATAATTTTGCACGCCAATTTTTCAGTTTTTGATTTGTTAAAAAAGTTTGAAATATCCAATAAATGTCGTTCCACTTCATGATTGTGTCCCACTTGTTGTTGATTCTTCACAAAAAAATACAGTTTTATATCTTTATGTTTGAAGCCTGAAATGTGGCAAAAGGTTGCAAAGTTCAAGGGGGCCGAATACTTTCGCAAGGCACTGTACCTCTAACCGCTAGGCTACCTGCCTCTAACCGCTAGGCTACCTGCCTCTAACCGCTAGGCTACCTGCCTCCTCTAACCGCTAGGCTACCTGCCTCCTCTAACCGCTAGGCTACCTGCCTCCTCTAACCGCTAGGCTACCTGCCTCCTCTAACCGCTAGGCTACCTACCTCTAACCGCTAGGCTACCTGCCTCTAACCGCTAGGCTACCTGCCTCTAACCGCTAGGCTACCTGCCTCTAACCGCTAGGCTACCTGCCTCTAACCGCTAGGCTACCTGCCTCTAACCGCTAGGCTACCTGCCTCTAACCGCTAGGCTACCTGCCTCTAACCACTAGGCTACCTGCCTCCTCTAACCGCTAGGCTACCTACCCCCGCCCCCCGGCTGGATACCTTCTAGCCATGACCGGCTGGCCCTGGTGTTTTGTAGACAGCCATCTTGTGTTATTTATTAGGCCTAATTAAAATGTTTATGCCTAGGCTAAATTACATTTAGAGAGGCCTAGATTTGTATTTGAAAACAGCTGTTTTTTGTTATTCATTAATTAAAATGTTCATATAAATAGCCTTTGGGACAGGTCGTTGGCTAATTATATTATACAAATATTATTTGTGTTTTATTACTGTGCAGGCGACTTGTTCTAGATAAAAATAAAAATACATTCTTTTAAATTTATATTAATTTATGATTTATAGCAGGGATGAAGATAAAACTGACAATGTTTTGCTTTTCAATAAAAACCTGTCACGATGGTATAAGAACATCGTTGTACTTTATTTTATGACAACATTACAGGCTAATTTTGATTTACAGTAATGTACATGTGATTTGGAGCACCGTGGGTGCTAGCCATAATGCTTTATGGTCCCAAGTTGGGATGTTATGTACATTTTCTCAAATATCCGGTAAATTAATCATCTTGCCGGTCACGTTGTCCCAACGGAAACCTTGGCGTTTGCGTGTGAGAGTGAGAGCACTGAGTGCCCCTGCAGTCATAACTCCACTGTCGTAACAACCTAGCAGGCATCAGTGGAGAGGTATTGATGAACTTTCTGTCAGACCTGCAGTGTCAGTGTTGCTGCTGGCTGCTCTGGGCTCAGCAGTTCCTGGACTGCACAGCTGGCTGCTCTGGGCTCAGCAGTTCCTGGACTGCACAGCTGGCTGCTCTGGGCTCAGCAGTTCCTGGACTGCACAGCTGGCTGCTCTGGGCTCAGCAGTTCCTGGACTGCACAGCCGGCTGCTCTGGGCTCAGCAGTTCCTGGACTGCACAGCCGGCTGCTCTGGGCTCAGCAGTTCCTGGACTGCACAGCCGGCTGCTCTGGGCTCAGCAGTTCCTGGACTGCACAGCCGGCTGCTCTGGGCTCAGCAGACCTGAACTGCACAGCCGGCTGCTCTGGGCTCAGCAGTTCCTGAACTGCACCGCCGGCTGCTCTGGGCTCAGCAGTTCCTGAACTGCACAGCCGGCTGCTCTGGGCTCAGCAGTTCCTGGACTGCACATCCGGCTGCTCTGGGCTCAGCAGTTCCTGGACTGCACAGCCGGCTGCTCTGGGCTCAGCAGTTCCTGGACTGCACATCCGGCTGCTCTGGGCTCAGCAGTTCCTGGACTGCACAGCCGGCTGCTCTGGGCTCAGCAGTTCCTGGACTGCACAGCTGGCTGCTCTGGGCTCAGCAGTTCCTGGACTGTACTGCTGGCTGCTCTGGGCTCAGCAGTTCCTGGACTGTACTGCTGGCTGCTCTGGGCTCAGCAGTTCCTGGACTGCACTGCTGGCTGCTCTGGGCTCAGCAGTTGCCTCTAGACAGAAGCTGCGTCCCAAATGGCACCCTATTCCCTAGGACTTTGGTCAACAGTCGTGCACTAGGGAATGGGGAACCATTTGGGATGCTGCCCATGACACCAATAAGAACAACTTACTCTCCCCAAATTCCCCTTTAGGTTTAGGACACCTTTGTCTGTAGCCTGATGTTAATTGGTTTAGGACACCTTTGTCTGTAGCCTGTTGTTAATTGGTTTAGGACACCTTTGTCTGTAGCCTGTTGTTAATTGGTTTAGGACACCTTTGTCTGTAGCCTGTTGTTAATTGGTTTAGGACACCTTTGTCTTTAGCCTGATGTTAATTGGTTTAGGACACCTTTGTCTTTAGCCTGATGTTAATTGGTTTAGGACACCTTTGTCTTTAGCCTGATGTTATTTGACCCTTCATTTTTCTCTTCCTCTGTCCCCCGCTCTCTCCTTCCCTCTCCCCCGCTCTCTCTCTCTCCTTCCCTCTCCCCTGCTCTCTCTCTCCTTCCCCCTCCCCTGCTCTCTCTCTCCTTCCCCCTCCCCCGCTCTCTCTCTCTCTCCTTCCCTCTCCCCCGCTCTCTCTCTCTCTCCTTCCCTCTCCCCCGCTCTCTCTCTCTCTCCTTCCCTCTCCCCCGCTCTCTCTCTCTCTCCTTCCCTCTCCCCCGCTCTCTCTCCCTCTCTTTCCCTCTCCCCTGCTCTCTCTCTCTTTCCCTCTCCACCCGCTCTCTCTCTCTCTCTCTCTCTCCCTCTCCCCCGCTCTCTCTCTCTCTCTCTCTCTCTCTCTCTCTCTTTCCCTCTCCCCCGCTCTCTCTTTCCCGCTCTCTCTCTCTCTCTCTTTCCCTCTCCCCCGCTCTCTCTCTCTCTCTTTCCCTCTCCCCCGCTCTCTCTCTCTTTCCCTCTCCCCCGCTCTCTCTCTCTCTCTCTCTCTTTCCCTCTCTCTCTCTTTCTCTTTCCCTCTCCCCCGCTCTTTCCCTCTCTCTCTTTCCCTCTCTCTCTCTCTCTTTCCCTCTCCCCCGCTCTCTCTCTCTCTCTTTCCCTCTCTCTGTAGTAACTGATGTGGAGTTGAAGCGGCTGAAGGATGCCTTTAAGAGGACCAGTGGCCTGTCCTACTACATGGCCCAACAGTGCTTCTACAGAGAAGTACTGGGAGACGGAGTCCCTCCAAAGGTTGCAGAGGTAAGACCCAGAACATACAGACACACCTTAACCATATCTACATGTACATACTACCTCAATCAGCCTGACTAACCGGTGCCTGTATATAGCCTCTCTACTGTATATAGCCTCTCTACTGTATATAGCCTCTCTACTGTATATAGCCTTTCTACTGTATGGAGCCCCTCTACTGTATGGAGCCCCTCTACTGTATGGAGCCCCTCTACTGTATATAACCTCTCTACTGTATATAGCCTCTCTACTGTATATAACCTCTCTACTGTATATAGCCTCTCTACTGTATATAGCCTCTCTACTGTATATAACCTCTCTACTGTATAGAGCCTCGCTGCTGTTTTTTTCACTGTGTTTTTACTGTTGTTTTATTTCTTTACTTACCTATTGTTCACCTAATACCTTTTTTGCACTGTTGGTTAGAGCCTGTGACAAAAACTTTGATTTTATTAGAGGGGAATGGTGGAAACCAGAAGTGCTGTCTGGAATTTGAGTCCCTCTGCAATAAGGGTTACTAAACCAGGAGTCTGGGGTTGTGTTCCAAATGGAACCCTATAAATGGAACCCTATTCTCTATAAATGGAACCCTGTAAATAGGCACCCTATTCTCCACAAATAGGCACCCTATTCTCTATAAATATGTACCCTATTACCTATAAATGGCACCCTCTTCCCTATAAATGGCACCCTATTCCCTATAAATGGCACCCTATTCCCTATATAGTGCACTACTTTTGACCAGTCGTTCACTATATAGGGAATAGGGTGCCATTTGGGATACAACCCATTGTAGCCGTGTTCGGGCGACCTCAGTGACTTGTGATATAAGGTTGTTTTTAGACTACTCCAGTTCATACTGTAGCCAACTGGTTCTATGCTTCTCTCCTGTTGGCTGTTCAATATTTCTAGTTCCACTTTCCAGTCAGAGGCTCTCTCTTCCTGCTCTGGTTTCTGTCCAGTTAGGCTGAAGGAAGAACTACAACATACTGTCAAATGCCTATTCCCAATTACACACACACACGCAAACACGCTCGAAAGCGTGTGTGTGTGTGTGTGTGTGTGTCAGTGACTGGGCCATTAAGGCTGACTGACGCAGGACTATTCTGCGGTGGACATTGTTTGAGGAAGTGAAATAAAATGCCTGGCCCTGTGTTCACAATAGTAACCCAACCCTTAGGGCTTGGTGTGTGTCATTTCCATTGAAACAGTCTTGGTCGATATTCAATCAAAGACCTTTTTAGATCTGCAAAAATACTTGTTTTGCTCAACATACTCAGCAACAAGAAAGCAAAGTTAAAAGTGCGATATGCAGATATCGCTCCGCCATTTCCTGGTTACAAAAAATGTGAATAGTGCTCCTAATTTGTTTGTGTCAAAACAAGCAATGTCTAGTCTAGGTAATCATTGTACCATATAAACTACTGTGAATTTGTTTTTAGTTAAAAAAAAAAAAAAAAAAAAGTTTTGCAGCTTTAAAAGTCTCTAAAAATAAAACATGTTAATTCCAATAAGCTCTCCAGATGTCCCAGGAAACCTGGGTATTGACTTGGATTGAAAACAGCTGGCCCAGGAAACCTGGGTATTGACTTGGATTGAAAACAGCTAGCCCAGGAAACCTGGGTATTGACTTGGATTGAAAAGGGCACTTGGTCTCTCCTGCTTGATTGTTAATCAATATTCTAGCAGAAGGTTGTGCTGGCAGCCTTACTACAGGAGGATATGAAAACGTCTTCCCAGCAGAGTCTACAGATAGGCACAGTGTGCATCCTAAAGGGCAGAATATCCCCCTTTTTTTTATTTTTATAGTGTACTACTTTTGACCAAGACCCATAGGGAATAGGGTGCCGTTTGGGACATCGCTACAGTGTTCAAACAGGCAGGAAGGCAGACATTTTATTCCAGCGAGATAGCAGCAAGTCCGATTCAGTCTGAGATTTAAAGTGCCTTAGCTGTACGATGATACTAGACAGAGAGGTTCAGTGGAGGAGATGCTATTATACTGAGTGGTGCTAGTTTTTTTTTATTTTTAGATGTTTTCTTCCCACAACAACGTGTGATTTCAGAGAAAGTGTGGGGACATTTTATACCTAGCTGCTCCAAAAGGCTGTGTGGGCGTGCTGTATGTTGAATGTTTAACTAAGGGAGTGTAGTGGTTGTGTTTTTGGGTCCATCAGGGAGCAGACTCCGGCCAGGGCTGTTCATCTTGTGGCATTAGGAAACCCTCCAGCTGTATCCATCCACTAGGTCTGACAGCAGGGCCCGGCTAGGGGCCACTCCGTCACTGTGATTTAGTGGGACCACAGGGCCCGGCTAGGGGCCACTCCGTCACTGTGATTTAGTGGGACCACAGGGCCCGGCTAGGGGCCACTCCGTCACTGTGATTTAGTGGGACCACAGGGCCCGGCTAGGGGCCACTCCGTCACTGTGATTTAGTGGGACCATAGGGTGTGGCTAGGGGCCACTCCGTCACTGTGATTTAGTGGGACCACAGGGCGTGGCTAGGGGCCACTCCGTCACTGTGATTTAGTGGGACCACAGGGCGTGGCTAGGGGCCACTCCTTCACTGTGATTAGTGGGACCACAGGGCGTGGCTAGGGGCCACTCCTTCACTGTGATTAGTGGGACCACAGGGCGTGGCTAGGGGACCACTCCTTCACTGTGATTAGTGGGACCACAGGGCGTGGCTAGGGGCCACTCCGTCACTGTGATTAGTGGGACCACAGGGCGTGGCTAAGGGCCACTCTGTCACTGTGATTAACACACAGGGAGGGAGTCAGGCCACATATTACCGTACACCATCATCATCATCATCATCATTATCAGGATCTTGTCATACATCGTTGTTAATGTTTGGCATCTTTTCTCTGGTAATCCAAATGTTGTGAATCCATTCATTATTCATACGCTCTGATGAAGGAAGCCTATATAGCATAGTAAATGAGTTGTGAATCGATTAATTATTATTTTTTTCACCTTTTATTTAACCAGGTAAGCTAGTTGAGAACAAGTTCTCATTTGAGAGGGAGAGATTCTTACAGGACACCGGATAAGACAGGAGAAATACTCCAGATATAACAGACTGTCCCTAGCCCCCCGACACATAAACTACTGCAGCATAAATACTGGAGGCTGAGATAGGAGGTGTCGGGCCTTTAAACAGCTTGGAAAATTCAAGAAAATTATGTCATGGCTTTCGAAGTTTCTGATAGGCTAATTTACATAATTTGAGTTAATTGGCGGTGTACCTGTGGATGTATTTCAAGGCCTATACCTTCAAACTCAGTGTCTCTTTGCTTGACACCATGGGAAAATCAAAAGAAATAAGCCAAGACCCCAGAAAATTGTAGACCTCCGCAAGTCTGGTTCATCCTCGTAAAACTGACCATCCTACCGATCTTCGACTTCCGCGATGTCATCTACAAAATAGCCTCCAACGCTCTACTCAACAAATTGGATGTAGTCTATCACAGTGCCATCCGTTTTGTCAACAAAGCCCCATGCACTACCCACCACTGCGACCTGTACGCTCTCGTTGGCTGGTCATCGCTTCATATTCGTCGCCAAACCCACTGGCTCCAGGTCATCTACAAGTCTCCGCTAGGTAAAGCCCCGCCTTATCTCAGCTCACTGGTCACCACCCACCCGTAGCACGCGCTTCAGCAGGTATATCTCTCTAGTCACCCCCAAAGCCAATTCCTACTTTGGCCTCCTTTCCTTCCAGTTCTCTGCTGCCAATGACTGGAACAAACTACAAAAATCACTGAAGCTGGAGACTCTTACCTCCCTCACTAGCTTTAAGAACCAGCTGTCAGAGCAGCTCACAGATCACTGCACCTGTACATAGCTCATCTGTAAATAACTCATCCAATCTACCTCATCCCCATACTGTATTTATTTATCTTGCTCCTTTGCACCCCAGTATCTCTACTTGCACATTCATCTTCTGCACATCCTACCATTCCAATGTTTAATTGGTATATTGTAATTACTTTGCCACCATGGCCTATTCTTTGCCTTACCTCTCTTATCCTACCTCATTTGCACTCACTGTATATAGACTTTTCTCCTGTATTATTGACTGTATGTTTGTTTATTCCATATGTAACTCTGTGTTGTTGAATGTGTTGAACTGCTTTGCTTTTATCTTGGCCAGGTCGCAGTTGTAAATGAGAACTTGTTCTCACCTGGCCTACCTGGCTAAATAAAGGTGTTCTCAACTAGCCTACCTGGCTAAATAAAGGTGTTCTCACCTGGCCTACCTGGCTAAATAAAGGTGTTCTCACCTGGCCTACCTGGCTAAATAAAGGTGTTCTCACCTGGCCTACCTGGCTAAATAAAGGTGTTCTCAACTAGCCTACCTGGCTAAATAAAGGTGTTCTCACCTGGCCTACCTGGCTAAATAAAGGTGTTCTCACCTGGCCTACCTGGCTAAATAAAGGTGTTCTCACCTGGCCTACCTGGCTAAATAAAGGTGTTCTCACCTGGCCTACCTGGCTAAATAAAGGTGTTCTCACCTGGCCTACCTGGCTAAATAAAGGTGTTCTCACCTGGCCTACCTGGCTAAATAAAGGTGTTCTCACCTGGCCTACCTGGCTAAATAAAGGTGTTCTCACCTGGCCTACCTGGCTAAATAAAGGTGTTCTCACCTGGCCTACCTGGCTAAATAAAGGTGTTCTCACCTGGCCTACCTGGCTAAATAAAGGTGTTCTCACCTGGCCTACCTGGCTAAATAAAGGTGTTCTCACCTGGCCTACCTGGCTAAATAAAGGTGTTCTCACCTGGCCTACCTGGCTAAATAAAGGTGTTCTCACCTGGCCTACCTGGCTAAATAAAGGTGTTCTCACCTGGCCTACCTGGTTAAATAAAGGTGTTCTCACCTGGCCTACCTGGTTAAATAAAGGTGAAATAAAAAAAATAATTGGATGCTGGAGGAAACAGGTACAAAAGTATCTATATCCACAGTAAAACAAGTCCTATATCGACATAACCTGAAAGGCCGCTCAGCAAGGAAGAAGCCACTGCTCCAAAACCGCCATAAAAAAGCCAGACTACGGTTTGCAAATGCACATGGGGACAAAGATTGTGCTTTTTGGAGAAATGTCCTCTGGTCTGATGAAACAAAAATAGAACTGTTTGGCCATAATGACCATTGTTATGTTTGGAGGATAAAGGGAGAGGCTTGCATCCCAACCGTGAAGCAAGGGGGTGGCGGCATCATGTTGTGGGGGTGCTTTGCTGCAGGAGGGACTGGTGCACTTCACAAAATAATTTTCCTACTTCATGATGCAATCTATGTGGAAATATTGAAGCAACATCACAAGACATTAGTCAGGAAGTTAAAGCTTGGTCGCAAATGGGTCTTCCAAATGGACAATGACCCCAAGCATGCTTCCAAAGTTGTGGCAAAATGGCTTTAGGACAACAAAGTCAAGGTATTGGAGTGGCCATCACAAAGCCCTGACCTCAATCGAAAGTTTGTGGGCAGAACTGAAAAAGCATGTGTGAGCAAGGAGGCCTACAAACCTGACTCAGTTACACCAGCTCTGTCAGGAGGAATGGGCCAAAATTCACCCCTTATTGTGGGAAGCTTGTGGAAGGCTACCTGAAATGTTTGACCCAAGTTAAACCATTTAAAGGCAATGCTACCAAATACTAATTGAGTGCATGTAAACTTCTGACCACTGGGAATGTGATGAAAGAAATAAAAGCTGAAATAAATAATTCTCTACTATTATTCTGACATTTCACATTCTTAACATAAAGCTGTGATCCTAACTGACCTAAGACAGGGAATTTTTACTTGGATTAAACGTCAGGAATTGTGAAAAACTGAGTTGAAATGTATTTGGCTAAGGTGTATGTAAACTTCTGTCTCAACTGTACCTGCTGGAGCGCGTGCTACGGGTAGGTGCTGCTATGGTGACCGGTGAGCTGAGATAAGGCGGAGCTTTACCTAGCAAAGACTTATAGATGACCTGGAGCCAGTGGGTTTGGCGACGAATATGAAGCGAGGGCCAGCCAACGAGAGCATACAGGTCGCAATGGTGGGTAGTATATGGGGCTTTGGTGACAAAACGGATGGCACTGTGATAGACTGAATCCAGTTTGCTGAGTAGAGTGTTGGAGGCTAATTTGTAAATTACATCGCCGAAGTCCAGGATCGGCAGGACAGTCCGTTTTACGAGGGTATGTTTGGCAGCGTGAGTGAAGGAGGCATTGTTGCGAAATAGGGTTTATTTTTGGATTGGCGATGCTTAATATGAGTCTGGAAGGGGAGTTTACAGTCTAGCCAGACACCTAGGTATTTATAGTTGTCCACATATTTTAAGTCAGAACCGTCCCGAGTAGTGATGCTTGGCGGGCTGGTGCGGGCAGCGATCGGTTGAAGAGCACACATTTAGTTTTACCAGCGTTTTAAGAGCAGTCGGAGGCCATGGAAGGAGAGTTGTAATGGCATTGAAGCTCGTCTGGAGGTTTGTTAACACAGTGTCCAAAGAAGGGCCAGAGGTATACAGAATGGGGCTGTCTGTATAGAGGTTGATCAAAGAATCACCCGCAGCGAGAGCGACATCACTGATATATACAGAGAAAAGAGTCAGCCCGAGAATTGAACCCTGTGGCACCCCCATAGAAGACTGCCAGACGTCCGGACAACAGGTCCCCTGATTTGACACACTTGAACTCTATCGGGGAAGTAGTTGGTGAACCAGGCGAGGCAGTCATTAGAGAAACCAAGGCTGTTGAGTCTGCGGAATATGTATTTAATACGCTCTGATGAAGGAAGCCAATACAGCATGGTAAATGAGTTGTGAGTCCATGCAGGCAATGTGTTGACCACACTTCTCAAAGCTTCTTCTCCTTTTCTTCCTGTCAGCACTTATTATGCTGCTGCGTACAACAGGAAAGGGCGGGGCTTGTAGCCAGCGTTGAGTAGCTTGATTTGAAAGGACATGTTTTTAGCTCTATACATTTAGTCTTTATGGCAACGTTTCCAGAGGGTAATTCATTTAGGTACTTCACGGTCATGTTCAGGTGAAATGTTTCCCGAGGAAATAATGATATGCAGCTATTGCAGTGCCCTAATATAGGTGTGTGTGTGTGTGTGTGTGTGTGTCTCTCTCTGTCTCTCTCTCTGTTTCTCTCTCTCTCTCTCTCTCTCTCTCTCTCTGTCTCTCTCTCTGTTTCTCTCTCTCTCTCTCTCTCTCTCTCTCTCTCTCTCTCTCTCTCTCTCTCTCTCTCTCTGTCTCTCTCTCTGTCTCTCTCTCTCTCTCTCTCTGTTTCTCTCTCTCTCTGTCTCTCTCTCTGTTTCTCTCTCTCTCTCTCTGTCTCTCTCTCTCTCTCTCTCTCTCTCTGTTTCTCTCTCTCTCTCTCTCTCTCTCTGTTTCTCTCTCTCTCTGTCTCTCTCTCTCTCTCTCTCTCTCTCTCTCTGTTTCTCTCTCTCTCTCTCTCTCTCTCTCTGTTTCTCTCTCTCTCTCTCTCTCTCTCTCTGTTTCTCTCTCTCTCTCTCTCTCTCTGTCTCTCTCTCTCTCTCTCTCTCTCTCTCTCTCTCTCTCTCTCTCTCTCTCTCTCTCTCTCTCTGTCTCTCTCTCTGTCTCTCTCTCTCTCTCTCTCTCTCTCTCTCTGTTTCTCTCTCTCTCTGTCTCTCTCTCTGTTTCTCTCTCTCTCTCTCTGTCTCTCTCTCTCTCTCTCTCTCTCTCTGTTTCTCTCTCTCTCTGTCTCTCTCTCTGTTTCTCTCTCTCTCTGTCTCTCTCTCTCTCTCTAGTTAGTGGTTCAGTTTGTCGTCTTGTCATATTCATTTTGGCCTGCCAATATTTGTGCACATGGACCTGGTTCCTAAGAAAGTGGAATGTGTGCATAATCATGTTAGAGAATATGCAGAACATGTCCTCAGGAAGTTGAAATATGTTGTCGGGGCATGCTTCAGGCCAAGCAAGCAGAGTAAAGTCAATATCTAAATATACAGGCTTTGAATAAGTAAATTCTACTGCCAATAACTTGTGCATTTAAAAAAAAAAAAATTATACTCAAAATTAATAAGACATGTTCATTTAAAACATCTAATGAAATATGACAGTATTAAGGTGTTATGTTGAGGATGCTTCTGTTTGTTCCCGTGACAAACTGACACAGCCACTGTGACTGCCACCGACTGGCTGTGAGGTCACAGAGACCGCTGCCACCCACTGGCTGTGAGGTCACAGAGACCACTGCCACCGACCGGCTGTGAGATCACAGAGACCACTGCCACCGACCGGCTGTGAGGACACAGAGGCCGCTGCCCCCGACTGGCTGTGAGGTCACAGAGGCCGCTGCCCCCGACTGGCTGTGAGGTCACAGAGACCGCTGCCCCCGACTGGCTGTGAGGTCACAGAGACCGCTGCCCCCGACTGGCTGTGAGGTCACAGAGACCGCTGCCCCCGACTGGCTGTGAGATCACAGAGACCGCTGCCCCCGACTGGCTGTGAGGTCACAGAGACCGCTGCCCCCGACTGGCTGTGAGGTCACAGAGACCGCTGCCCCCGACTGGCTGTGAGGTCACAGAGACCGCTGCCCCCGACTGGCTGTGAGGTCACAGAGACCGCTGCCCCCGACTGGCTGTGAGGTCACAGAGACCGCTGCCCCCGACCGGCTGTGAGGTCACAGAGGCCGCTGCCCCCGACCGGCTGTGAGGTCACAGAGGCCGCTGCCCCCGACCGGCTGTGAGGTCACAGAGGCCGCTGCCCCCGACCGGATGTGAGGTCACAGAGGCCGCTGCCCCCGACCGGCTGTGAGGTCACAGAGGCCGCTGCCCCCGACCGGCTGTGAGGTCACAGAGGCCGCTGCCCCCGACCGGCTGTGAGGTCACAGAGGCCGCTGCCCCCGACCGGCTGTGAGGTCACAGAGGCCGCTGCCCCCGACCGGCTGTGAGGTCACAGAGGCCGCTGCCCCCGACCGGCTGTGAGGTCACAGAGGCCGCTGCCCCCGACCGGCTGTGAGGTCACAGAGGCCGCTGCCCCCGACCGGCTGTGAGGTCACAGAGGCCGCTGCCCCCGACCGGCTGTGAGGTCACAGAGGCCGCTGCCCCCGACCGGCTGTGAGGTCACAGAGGCCGCTGCCCCCGACCGGCTGTGAGGTCACAGAGGTCGCTGCCCCCGACCGGCTGTGAGGTCACAGAGGCCGCTGCCCCCGACCGGCTGTGAGGTCACAGAGGCCGCTGCCCCCGACCGGCTGTGAGGTCACAGAGGCCGCTGCCCCCGACCGGCTGTGAGGTCACAGAGGCCGCTGCCCCCGACCGGCTGTGAGGTCACAGAGACCGCTGCCACCGACCGGCTGTGAGGTCACAGAGACTGCTGCCACAGTCTCTCCAGCCCCAGGCAACCAAGAGGCCTCGACAAGTGCTGGCGAGAGGGACGCCTCCCAGACACACACCCCACAACCAGGGCAGAGGTAGACGGCCATTGGTGGGGGGGTCCCTGCCGGCTCTGACCGTGACACAGTTGCACATTGATGAATGGGGATCACACTTGCACACACACTTTTATTGTTGGACAGACTGTAAAAGCACCAGCGAATCAGCACCAAGCGGTTTTTATTGTTGGACAGACTGTAAAAGCACCAGCGAATCAGCACCAAGCGGTTTTTATTGTTGGACAGACTGTAAAAGCACCAGCGAATCAGCACCAAGCGGTTTTTATTGTTGGGCAGACTGTAAAAGCACCAGCGAATCAGCACCAAGCGGTTTTTATTGTTGGGCAGACTGTAAAAGCACCAGCGAATCAGCACCAAGTGGTTTTAATGGTTGGACATCTGCTCTGAAAGAATACATACGAATAGTAGAGACACTGAGGGGACAAAACATTAGGAACACCATCCTAATATTGAGTTGCACCCCCTTTTTGCCCTCAGAACAGCCTCAATTGGTCAGGGCGTTGGACTCTGCAAGGTATCGAAAGCGTCCCACAGGGATGCTGGGCCGTGTTGACTCCAATGCTTCCCACAGTTGGCCATTCTTGTTACACACTGGGAAACTGTTGAGCGTGAAAAACCCAGCAGCGTTGCAGTTCTTTACAGACTCAAACCGGTGCGCCTGGCACCTACTACCATACCCTGTTCAAAGACACTTCAATATTTAGTCTTGCCCATTCACCCTCTGAATAACACACATACACAATCCATGTCTAATTGTGTCAAGGCTTAAAAATCCTTCTTTAACCCGTCTCCTCCCGTTCATCTACACTGATTGAAGTGGATTTAACAAGTGACATCAATAAGGGATCGTAGTTTTCACCTGGATTCACCTGGTCAGTATGTCCTGGAAAGAGGTGTTCCTAATGTTTTGTACACTCAGTGTATTTGTATCACAAATGTAAGCAAGGTTTGAAATTATTACATGTTTTAGTAAAATATATCTGTTTGGGTTTTTTTTTGCGGTCAATTTAAACTCTACAAATGATTTACAATTATGTTCCTAACCCCTGACCGTCCACACAAGAAGAAAATGGACCCGCGGCTTAATCTAGTTGATAACACCTGATGTAGGGTGTAGGGTGTTAATTGGAACACTAGTTGGATCTGTGTCTACTGGCATATTTCTATTGTGTGTGTGTGTGTGTGTGTGTCCGTGTCTGTGTGTGTGTGTCCTTGTATCAGGCCTGGGCAATTATTTTCCTTGGGGGGCCACATTAGAATAGGTGTGTGTGTGTGTGTGTGTGTGCGTGTGTGTGTGTGTGCTTATGTCTTATGGGTTAATACACTACTGGACCAGAGGTATGTGGACACCTGCTCATCCAACGTCTCATTCCAAAAATCATGGGCATTAATATGGAGTCCCCCCCCCCCCCTGTTGCTATGACACCCTCCACTAGATGTTGGAACATTGCTGCGTGGAAACATTCAGTATCAACAATAGAGAATCAGGAAAAGGGGGCAAAAATATTTTTCACAGCACTGTATACACATACACACATACACACATATATGTGTGTACAGTATACACAGGCCTAATATTCCAACATCAGTGCCCCACCTCACTAATGGTCTTGTGGCTGAATGGAAGAATGTTTCCCCGCAGCAATGTTCCAACATCTAGTGGGAAGCCTTCCCAGAAGAGTGGAGGATGTTATAGCAGTAATGTTCCTACATATAGTGGAAAGCCTTCCCAGAAGAGTGGAGGCTGTTATAGCAGTAATGTTCCTACATATAGTGGAAAGCCTTCCCAGAAGAGTGGAGGCTGTTATAGCAGCAATGTTCCTACATCTAGTGGAAAGCCTTCCCAGAAGACTGGAGGCTGTTATAGCAGCAATGTTCCAACATCTAGTGGAAAGCCTTCCCAGAAGAGTGGAAGCTGTTATAGCAGCAATGTTCCAACATCTAGTGGAAAGCCTTCCCAGAAGAGTGGAGGCTGTTATAGCAGCAATGTTCCAACATCTAGTGGAAAGCCTTCCCAGAAGACTGGAGGCTGTTATAGCAGCAATGTTCCAACATCTAGTGGAAAGCCTTCCCAGAAGTGTGTAGGCTGTTATAGCAGCAAAAGGCGGGACCAACTACATATTAATGCCCATGATTTTGGAATGAGATGTTGTACGAGCAGGTGTCCACATACCTGTGTGTGTCTGTGTGTGTGTTCATACCATCTTTATTTTCTTTCTCTGTACTCTCCTCCTCTCCCTGCAGGTCATCTACAACTCGTTTGGGGGCACGTCTAAAGGACTGCACTTCAACAACCTCATCATTGGCCTGGTGCTGCTGACTAGAGGACGAGATGGGGAGAAGGCCAAGTGTATGTTTCTCTCTCTCTCTCTCTGTCTGTGTCTCTCTCTGTCTCTCTCTCTGTCTCTCGCTCGCTCGCTCTCTCTGTCTCTCGCTCACTCTCTCTCTCTGTCTCTCGCTCACTCTCGCTCTCGCTCACTCTCTCTCTCGCTCTCGCTCTCTCTCGTTCTCTCTCTCTCGCTCACTCTCTCTCTCGCTCTCTCTTGCTGTCTCTCTCAATGAATTGTGTGTGTGAGGCAGCAGAGAGCCAAGGCCATGATGATTAGTGATGGGACCTTCAGACTGCAGCTACTCTGGCTTCTGTCTGAGTCTGCCTGCCACTGGTAAGACCAACCTGCCGTCCAGAATGAACTCATTAACTGTGTGTGTGGTGTGTCCAACCACAGACCTCTTCAGCCTGTTTGCCAGTGAGTCTGGCGGCTATGCGGCGCGGGACGACATGGAGGCCGTACTACGGGCATTGGACGGGGAAGTTCCGCCCTCTCTCAGGAAGTGCTTCAGCGAGGTCAGTCACAGATTACTGTCCTGTCACCTGTCAATCACCCAGACTGACACTTTGACTGACGCACAACACACTCCTCTCTCCTCTCCAGTCATCACTCAGTCTGAGGTTCGGTCACAGACGTGTGTGTGTGTGTTTACACAACACACTCCTCTCTCCTCTCCAGTCATCACTCAGTCTGAGGTTCGGTCACAGACGTGTGTGTGTGTGTTTACACAACACACTCCTCTCTCCTCTCCAGTCATCACTCAGTCTGAGGTTCGGTCACAGACGTGTGTGTGTGTGTGTGTGTGTTTACACAACACACTCCTCTCTCCTCTCCAGTCATCACTCAGTCTGAGGTTCGGTCACAGACGTGTGTGTGTGTGTGTGTGTTTACACAACACACTCCTCTCTCCTCTCCAGTCATCACTCAGTCTGCGGTTCGGTCACAGACTGTGTGTTTACACAATACACCCCTCCCAAGAATCCAATATCATTAGCAAAGTGCAGACTACCCCTTTAACGTTAAACAGCAGCATGTGTGTATATATATATTAATCCCAGGCCCTCGTCCCCGCAGGAGGCCTTTTGATAGGCCGTCATTTGTAAATAAGAATTTGTTCTTAACTGACTTGCCTAGTTAAATGAAGGTTAAATAAAATAAATTATAATTATGCAAATAACTGCCGGTTTCGTGGTAATTGACCGTTAATTAACATAAACACATTTAGCATCTGACTCCCACACACATCCTACAAGCCACTGATGCAGACCTTAGGAACATCTACATTTGTAAAAAAAAAAAAAAGTCTACTAAATCCATGTAACATGTAGTCTAAACCATCACAATAAATCCATTATTTATTTCAGACCGGTCTAAAGAAACATTATGACATCAAGAACATGTTTTGTACAGATTATAAACGGTCCTTCTGTGTCATCTGGCCGTGGGCCGTGAGCCGTGGGCCGTGGGCCGTGAGCAGGGATGGGATGGGGACAGAGACGGGGACAGAGACTGGGACGGGGGATGGGGACAGGGACAGGAACAGAGGGGAAGAAGGCATATCATCTATATGCACTGGAATATCAAATGAGGCCAACTTTCCTGCCATTTCATTTTTCACTCATGTTGGGTAGGGATACTCTGGTTGTTTCCCTCATGTTGGGTATGTATACTCTGGTTGTTTCACTCATGTTGGGTAGGGATACTCTGGTTGTTTCCCTCATGTTGGGTAGGGATACTCTGGTTGTTTCCCTCATGTTGGGTATGTATACTCTGGTTGTTTCACTCATGTTGGGTAGGGATACTCTG
The DNA here is from genome assembly GCF_057628025.1 of Oncorhynchus mykiss. Taxonomy (NCBI): domain Eukaryota; kingdom Metazoa; phylum Chordata; class Actinopteri; order Salmoniformes; family Salmonidae; genus Oncorhynchus; species Oncorhynchus mykiss. Next base: position 44,746,993 of record NC_143048.1, read on the forward strand.
GTTGTTTCCCTCATGTTGGGTAGGGATACTCTGGTTGTTTCACTCATGTTGGGTATGTATACTCTGGTTGTTTCACTCATGTTGGGTAGGGATACTCTGGTTGTTTCCCTCATGTTGGGTAGGGATACTCTGGTTGTTTCCCTCATGTTGGGTAGGGATACTCTGGTTGTTTCCCTCATGTTGGGTAGGGATACTCTGGTTGTTTCCCTCATGTTGGGTAGGGATACTCTGGTTGTTTCACTCATGTTGGGTAGGGATACTCTGGTTGTTTCACTCCACACATCAACCACTGTTTTGAGGAGCGCGCTGCCTCTCGCTGCGCGACAGCTGATATTCCACCATGGGCTCGCCAAACCCGTTCCTGCAGCTACCCTGTCCTCCAAGTTGGGGAAACCCAAGTGAAATCTGTCCAGGGAACATCGATAGTAGCACGTTTTCACAACGAAAACAACATATTTCATTAAACTGTTGCCAGCCCCTCTCTATGCGCGCTGGAGAAAGGAAGGGAGGAGAGGGAATGACAAAGGTAATGTGTTATTTTAATTATGAGAATATATAACAAAAAGCCCTATTACCAGGCTATTCTAAATCAAATACATATTCACTATAATTGTAGATTTAACTGGGTAAGCCGCCCTGCACAATCAATGAACCGACAGCATCGCCTAGGCCTGTACAGTGCTCTGCCGTACCTAATATGTGTTGTATAACGACACAATCGTTATTTTAATTCACGGTTTTTATCTGACTAATTTTACACATGTTGTTGTGTTACAGCCTGAATTAAAAATGGATTAAGTTATATATTTTTTCTTTCTCTCCCAGCCTCACGAGGTATTGTGTAATGGTGAAGTTGAAACATGTGTTTTTAAATGGTTGGAAATGTATTGAAAGTGAAACACAGAAATATCACATTTACATAAGTATACACACCCCCTGAGTCAAAACCTTTGACAGTGATTACGGTCTTTCTAAGTTAGTCTCTTAAGAGCTTTCCACACCTAGATTGTGCAACATTTGCCCATTTTATTATTTAAAAAATTCTTCAAGCTCTGTCAAATTGGTTGTTGATCATTGCTAGAGAGACATTTTCAGGCCTTGACATAGATTTTCGAGTAGATTTCAGTCAAAACTCCACTCAGGAACATTCACTGTCTTCTTGATAAGCATAGAATGTAGACTTGGGTTTGTGTTTTGTCCTACTAAAAGGTGAATTCATCTCCCAGTGTCTGGTAGAAAGCAGACTGAACCAGGTTTTCCTCTAGGATTTTGTCTGTCCTCACCTCCATTCTGTTTCTTTATTATCCTGAAAAACTCCCCAGTCCTTAACGATTACAAGCATACCCATAACATGATGCAGCCACCACTATGCTTGAACATATGGAGAGTGGTACTCAGTAATGTGTTTTATTGGATTTGGCCAAACACAACACTTTGTATTCAGGACAAAAAGTTAATTACTTACCACATTCTTTGCAGTATTACTTTTGTGTCTTGTTGCAAAAACAAGATCCAAGTTTTAAAATATTTATATTCTGTTTAAGGTTAAAGTTAAAGTTAAGGTTTCCCATCTTTTCACTTTGTCAATTAGGTTACTATTGTGGAGTCACAACAATGTTGATCCATCCTCAGTTTTCTCCTATCGTAGCCATTAAACTCTGTTTTAATGTTACCTTTGGCCTGATTGGTTGATACCCAGTCACTTTGTAGTATTGATACACCATCCAAAGTGTAATTAATAACTTCAACATGTTAAATTGTTTGTTTTAAATTGTATTTATACCCATCTAGAAATTGGAAAACCTTCCTGGTTCTTTGACTGCGGGACCTTTTTAAAATGATCTGTATGTGAGGGGGGTACGGAGATGAGGTAGTCATTCAAAACTCATGTTAAACAATGTTACTGCACACATGCAACAGATTATGTGACTTCTAATGTTCACTCCTGAACGTATTTATTCTTGTCATAACAAAGGGGTTGTCATACTTATTGACTCGAGACATTTCAGCTTTTCTTTTCAAATAATTTGAATAAATAATTTAAATACATCTTATTTATTATAAATAAATAATTTTAAATAATTTGTCCAAATTTGTATTTATTTATATACATATAAAATTTGACTGGTACCGTGTGTGTGTATGTACACACACACACACACACACACACACACACACAGTAAAAGTCAACATTTTGGACACACCTACTCATCCAGGGTTTTTCTTTATTTTTAATATTTTCTACATTGTAATAGTCAAGACAAATTATGAAATAACACATATGGAATCATGTCATAACCAAACAAATGTTAAACAAATCAAAATATATTTGAGATTCTTCAAAGTAGCCACCCTTTGCCTTGATGACAGCTTTGCACATTCTTGGCATTCTCTCAACCAGCTTCATGAGGTAGTCACCTGGATTTCATTTCAATTAACAGGTGTGCCATGTTAAAAGTTCATTTGTGGAATTTCTTTCCTTTTTAAGGAAAGGCAATTTGAGCCAATCAGTTGTGTTGTGACAAGGTAGAGGTGGTATACAGAAGATAGCCCTATTTGTTAAAAGAGTCCATATTATGGCAAGAACAGCTCAAATAAGCAAAGAGAAATTACAGTCTATCATTACTTTAAGACACGAAGGTCAGTCCATCTGGAAAATGTCCTAAGAACTTTGATAATTTCTTCAAGTGCAGTCGCGAAAACCATCAAGCGCTATGATGAAACTGTCTCTCATGAGGACCGCCACAGGAAAGGAAGACCCAGAGTTACCTCTGCTGCAGAGGATAAGTTCGTTAGAGTTACCAGTCACAGAAATTACAACCCAAATAAATGCTTCACAGAGTTCAAGTAACAGACACATCTCAACATCAACTGTTCAGTGGAGACTGGAACAGTGCGTTAACTGCCTTGTTCAGGGGCAGAACGACAATTTTTTTTGTATCTTGTCAGCTCGGGGATTCGATCTTGCAACCTTCCGGTTAACTAGTCCAACGCTCTGACCACTACCTGCAGCCCTCATGGTTGAATTGCTGCAAAGAACCACTACCAAAGGTTACTACATGACTCCATATGTGTTATTTCTTAGTGTTGATGTCTTCACTGTTCTTCTACAATGTAGAAAATAAATAAAAACCCTTGAATCAGTTGGTGTTGGTCTGAACTTTTGACTGGTACTATACATGTCTATATACTGTCTATAGGTACTATACATGTCTATATACTGTCTATAGGTACTATACATGTCTATATACTGTCTATAGGTACTATACATGTCTATATACTGTCTATAGGTACTATACATGTCTATATACTGTCTATAGGTACTATACATGTCTATATACTGTCTATAGGTACTATACATGTCTATATACTGTCTATAGGTACTATACATGTCTATATACTGTCTATAGGTACTATACATGTCTATATACTGTCTATAGGTACTATACATATATATGTCTGCTCTTTGATATTATGTGGTCTTGTGTGTAGGCCAGTGACCAACAAAAATCTAAATTGAATCCATTTTCTGAGCTGTAAGACGACAACATTTTGTAAAAGTTTAAGGGGTGTGAATACTTTCTGTAGTTTTATGCATAAGCTCGAATATTCATGTGTGTTTTTTTAATGAATCATCACTTTAGAAAACACTGTCCGTTTCGTCGTTAGGCTTCGTAAACAACAATCGTGTTTTACACTCACTTTCAACCTCTCTTAATGAGCTTCTTTCTTCAAATCACAGTGAGGTGGTGAGATTTGAAAAAGCACATACTGTTTTTAATGATAAGTGGTTTTTTTGGCATTTGCATTGACGTCAGAGTGGTTTACAGAGACACATATCACCAGGCCGTTAGTGACCCGTTGATCGTTAGCGAGCTCGGTACTACCAAAGCATGTCTGGAGTGCATAAAAGGAGATGACCGTGACTCAGCGGTCACGTGGAAATTTTACTGAGGTCATGACTGCCAGCGTGGCGCTAATAGGGTCACCGCAACCGCCCTAGTTGCGAGTTCCTTACTAATTAGTAACTTTTTAATTCATCAATCAAGTACAAAGGAGGAATGAAAAGCCACAGCCACTTGGCCTTCCTTGGAATGAGTTTAACACCTGTGGTCTAGGTCATAGAAAAAGAGCAAGTGTTCCTAATGTTTTGTACACCTCTGTATTTGGTTGTAACTAATGGCCAGTGTTTGTAACTCTATTGGCCAATGACACTTCCACGATACACCTATAGTATAAACGCTAATCCCTGTCCGTCTCCCCAAACCATGTCTCCTCCCGCTACCTCCTTTTTTGAATTTGGTAACAAGTTGTTGATGTGTTTTTGTTTTGTTTTGTCTCAGGGGGAGAAAGTCAACTATGAGCGCTTTAAGAACTGGCTCCTTCAGAACCCGGAGGCGTTCACCTTCTCCCGTTGGCTGCTCTCCGGAGGCGTGTGCGTCACCCTCACAGACGACAGCGACACGCCCACCTTCTACCAGACTCTGGCCGGAGTCACACACTGTGAGTGACGGCTACCCGTGCTCCTCTCTACAGCGCCAGTACTACCCTGTACGCACACTGGCGCTACTGAAAGGTTTCTATGGTGTTCATCTGAGTAAAGTCGTCAACAAGTGATGGCATCTCCCAAAAAAAGACAGATAATTTACCTGACTGTTTTAGTTCGGTATATTTCATGTTATGTTGGTATTTGTCACCCTCTGTCACATTCTCTTTGTCATTCATGTCCCTCCTTCTTTTTTCTGTCCTATTGGAAAGAAAGCTCTTACACGTAGCTGTGTCCAAGACCAATCAAAGATATTAGCTGCTTCCTGTCCTGAGACCAATCAGAGAGCAGGAGAGATCTTTGCTGCCAATCCGGGAGAGTACCTGCAGACAGCTCGTAATCTGCTGTTGCCCACTCCCAGATGATCCTCTTAACTCTGAGCGGTGTGTATGTAGGTGTATGTGTGTGTGTGAGAGAGTTCAGGTGTGTGTGTGTGTGTGTGTGCACTCTTCGGCCGTGAGGCGAGCACCTTCTCCGTGCATGGACTTTCTAGAACATACTTCACTCTTGGCTAAGACGCCGTCACCGACCGGACACACACACACCAGACGCCATGGAGGACTGACAGGCTTGTTGTCGGGTTGGGATAGTATTAGAATACTATTGTAAAAATCATTGGATTGGAACCAGGATGGCATGAGTTAACCATGAGTTAACGTGGTGTGGGTTTTTTCTTTTCTTCCCCTGAGCCTGTTAACCGTCGGTCGGTGGAGTCTACTATGGTACACGCCAGTCCTGTCGGCACGTCCCAGGGCATGTGTGGTGGAATATGGTATGGTACCTCTGTTGTCACTCTGACCGAGTCGCTCCTCTAGGTGGGTACTGGGCACACCACTGCACCCCCTTTAGACTAGTACCACTTCCCAAACGGCACCCTATTTCCTATGAGGTGTACTACTTTTGACCGGGACCCGTAGGGCTATGGCCAAAAATAGGGAATTAGGTACCATTTTAGGACTGCCTAGGAAGTGGTCAACACTGACACTAGTGTGTGTTTTTTTTTAACAATGGTTGGAGTTAGTTAGTGTGAGTTAGTAGTTGGAGTGAGTTAGTGGTTTTGTACTTGCTGTGTAATCCTACTTCCTGTTGTGGTGGTTGGTGCAGGAAGTAACATCACGAAGAAGCACTTTTCTCCCCACTTTCAGATTGTGGAAGTGTACATTTGGAGGTTCTTGTGTGAACTCGCTCGCGCGGCTTGTTTTTCGAGACCCAAGCGCAGAATGACAACCATTTATCTCTGTATGCCAGGCGACTCAGTAATGGAGATGTAGCCTCTTGTTTGAGAACAAAATACTGTCCACTTGTATTTTTAAACAGACTCAAACCTCAAGCTCCAGACATTTTTAAAAGAGATCAGTCTCAACCTGCCAGGTACAGTCCTGTCCTGAAATGGAATGTTAGCCATTTAGCCTAGCGGTTTACCTAGCGTGCTAAGCTAGGAGGTGTGTCCCAAATGGCACCCTATTCTCTACAATGGTGTATTACTTTTAACGGCAGTGAACAATAGTGAATCACAGTCAGTCAGTCAGTCAGTTAGCTAGCGAGGGGATGAAACATGTCCTGGAGTCAGCCAGTTAGCTAGCTAGTGACAGGATGAGGCATGTCCTGGAGTCAGCCAGTTAGCTAGCTAGTGATGGGATGAGGCATGTCCTGGAGTCAGCCAGTTAGCTAGCTAGTGACAGGATGAGGCATGTCCTGGAGTCAGATAGTTAGCTAGCTAGTGACAGGATGAGGCATGTCCTGGAGTCAGCCAGTCAGTTAGCTAGCTAGTGATGGGATGAGGCATGTCCTGGAGTCAGCCAGTTAGCTAGCTAGTGATGGGATGAGGCATGTCCTGGAGTCAGCCAGTCAATTAGCTAGCTAGCTAGTGATGGGATGAGGCTTGTCCTGGAGTCAGTCAGCCAGTTAGCTAGCTATTGATGGGATGAGGCATGTCCTGGAGTCAGTCAGCCAGTTAGCTAGCTAGTGATGGGATGAGGCATGTCCTGGAGTCAGCCAGTTAGCTAGCTAGTGACGGGATGAGGCATGTCCTGGAGTCAGCCAGTCAGTGAGCTAGCTAGTGATGGGATGAGGCATGTCCTGGCGTCAGCCAGCCAGTTAGCTAGCTGGTGATGGGATGAGGCATGTCCTGGCGTCAGCCAGCCAGTTAGCTAGCTAGTGACGGGATGAGGCATGTCCTGGAGTCAGCCAGCCAGTTAGCTAGCTAGTGATGGGATGAGGCATGTCCTGGAGTCAGCCAGTCAATTAGCTAGCTAGCTAGTGATGGGATGAGGCATGTCCTGGAGTCAGTCAGCCAGTTAGCTAGCTAGTGATGGGATGAGGCATGTCCTGGAGTCAGCCAGTCAGTGAGCTAGCTAGTGACGGGATGAGGCATGTCCTGGAGTCAGCCAGTTAGCTAGCTAGTGACGGGATGAGGCATGTCCTGGAGTTAGCCAGTCAGTTAGCTAGCTAGCTAGTGATGGGATGAGGCATGTCCTGGAGTTAGCCAGTCAGTTAGCTAGCTAGCGAGGGGATGAAACATGTCCTGGAGTCAGCCAGTCAGTTAGCTAGCTAGTGACGGGGTGAGGCATATCCTGGAGTCAGCCAGCCAGTTAGCTAGCGAGGGGATGAGGCATGTCCTGGAGTCAGCCAGTCAGTTAGCTAGCTAGCTAGTGATGGGATGAGGCATGTCCTGGAGTCAGTCAGCCAGTTAGCTAGCTAGTGATGGGATGAGGCATGTCCTGGAGTCAGCCAGTCAATTAGCTAGCTAGCTAGTGATGGGATGAGGCATGTCCTGGAGTCAGTCAGCCAGTTAGCTAGCTAGTGATGGGATGAGGCATGTCCTGGAGTCAGCCAGTCAATTAGCTAGCTAGCTAGTGATGGGATGAGGCATGTCCTGGAGTCAGTCAGCCAGTTAGCTAGCTAGTGATGGGATGAGGCATGTCCTGGAGTCAGCCAGTCAATTAGCTAGCTAGCTAGTGATGGGATGAGGCATGTCCTGGAGTCAGCCAGTCAATGAGCTAGCTAGTGACGGGATGAGGCATGTCCTGGAGTCAGTCAGTGAGCTAGCTAGTGACGGGATGAGGCATGTCCTGGCGTCAGCCAGCCAGTTAGCTAGCTGGTGATGGGATGAGGCATGTCCTGGAGTCAGCCAGTTAGCTAGCTAGTGACGGGATGAGGCATGTCCTGGAGTTAGCCAGTCAGTTAGCTAGCTAGCTAGCTAGCTAGTGATGGGATGAGGCATGTCCTGGAGTTAGCCCGTCAGTTAGCTAGCTAGCTAGTGATGGGATGAGGCATGTCCTGGAGTTAGCCAGTCAGCCAGTCAGTTAGCTAGCTAGCGAGGGGATGAAACATGTCCTGGAGTCAGCCAGTCAGTTAGCTAGCTAGTGACGGGGTGAGGCATATCCTGGAGTCAGCCAGCCAGTTAGCTAGCGAGGGGATGAGGCATGTCCTGGAGTCAGTCAGCCAGTTAGCTAGCTAGTGATGGGATGAGGCATGTCCTGGAGTCAGCCAGTCAATTAGCTAGCTAGCTAGTGATGGGATGAGGCATGTCCTGGAGTCAGTCAGCCAGTTAGCTAGCTAGTGATGGGATGAGGCATGTCCTGGAGTCAGCCAGTCAGTGAGCTAGCTAGTGACGGGATGAGGCATGTCCTGGAGTCAGTCAGTGAGCTAGCTAGTGACGGGATGAGGCATGTCCTGGAGTCAGCCAGTTAGCTAGCTAGTGACGGGATGAGGCATGTCCTGGAGTTAGCCAGTCAGTTAGCTAGCTAGCTAGCTAGTGATGGGATGTGGCATGTCCTGGAGTTAGGCCGTCAGTTAGTTAGCTAGCTAGCTAGTGATGGGATGAGGCATGTCCTGGAGTTAGCCAGTCAGCCAGTCAGTTAGCTAGCTAGCTAGCGAGGGGATGAAACATGTCCTGGAGTCTGCCAGTCAGTTAGCTAGCTAGTGACGGGGTGAGGCATATCCTGGAGTCAGCCAGCCAGTTAGCTAGCGAGGGGATGAGGCATGTCCTGGAGTCAGCCAGTCAGTTAGCTAGCTAGCTAGTTATGGGATGAGGCATGTCCTGGAGTCAGTCAGCCAGTTAGCTAGCTAGTGATGGGATGAGGCATGTCCTGGAGTCAGCCAGTCAATTAGCTAGCTAGCTAGTGATGGGATGAGGCATGTCCTGGAGTCAGCTAGTCAATTAGCTAGCTAGCTAGTGATGGGATGAGGCATGTCCTGGAGTCAGTCAGCCAGTTAGCTAGCTAGTGATGGGATGAGGCATGTCCTGTAGTTAGTCAGTCAGCCAGTCAGTTAGCTAGCTAGAGAGGGGATGAAACATGTCCTGGAGTCAGCCAGTCAGTTAGCTAGCTAGTGACGGGGTGAGGCATATCCTGGAGTCAGCCAGCCAGTTAGCTAGCGAGGGGATGAGGCATGTCCTGGAGTCAGTCAGCCAGTTAGCTAGCTAGTGATGGGATGAGGCATGTCCTGGAGTCAGCCAGTTAGCTAGCTAGTGACGGGATGAGGCATGTCCTGGAGTTAGCCAGTCAGTTAGCTAGCTAGCTAGCTAGTGATGGGATGAGGCATGTCCTGGAGTTAGCCCGTCAGTTAGCTAGCTAGCTAGTGATGGGATGAGGCATGTCCTGTAGTTAGTCAGTCAGCCAGTCAGTTAGCTAGCTAGAGAGGGGATGAAACATGTCCTGGAGTCAGCCAGTCAGTTAGCTAGCTAGTGACGGGGTGAGGCATATCCTGGAGTCAGCCAGCCAGTTAGCTAGCGAGGGGATGAGGCATGTCCTGGAGTCAGTCAGCCAGTTAGCTAGCTAGTGATGGGATGAGGCATGTCCTGGAGTCAGCCAGTCAATTAGCTAGCTAGCTAGTGATGGGATGAGGCATGTCCTGGAGTCAGTCAGCCAGTTAGCTAGCTAGTGATGGGATGAGGCATGTCCTGGAGTCAGTCAGCCAGTTAGCTAGCTAGTGATGGGATGAGGCATGTCCTGGAGTCAGCCAGTCAATTAGCTAGCTAGCTAGTGATGGGATGAGGCATGTCCTGGAGTCAGCCAGTCAGTGAGCTAGCTAGTGACGGGATGAGGCATGTCCTGGAGTCAGCCAGTTAGCTAGCTAGTGACGGGATGAGGCATGTCCTGGAGTTAGCCAGTCAGTTAGCTAGCTAGCTAGCTAGTGATGGGATGTGGCATGTCCTGGAGTTAGGCCGTCAGTTAGCTAGCTAGCTAGTGATGGGATGAGGCATGTCCTGGAGTCTGCCAGTCAGTTAGCTAGCTAGTGACGGGGTGAGGCATATCCTGGAGTCAGCCAGCCAGTTAGCTAGCGAGGGGATGAGGCATGTCCTGGAGTCAGCCAATCAGTTAGCTAGTGACGGGATGAGGCATGTCCTGGAGTCAGCCAGTCAGTTAGCTAGCTAGTGATGGGATGAGGCATGTCCTGGAGTCAGCCAGTCAATTAGCTAGCGAGGGGATGAAACATGTCCTGGAGTCAGCCAGTCAGTTAGCTAGCTAGCGAGGGGATGAGGCATGTCCTGGAGTCAGCCAGTCAGTTAGCTAGCGAGGGGATGAAACATGTCCTGGAGTCAGCCAGTCAGTCAGTTAGCTAGCTAGTGACGGGATGAGGCATGTCCTGGAGCCGATCCATAGGAGAGGTAATGAGTTTTATAGATTAGCAGTGTCAGGCAGGCTGGAGCAGCATCCTGATTTAATGACACACAGCAACAAGATGAGCAGGTGTTTCTTCCCCCTCAGCTCTGCTTTCCTTGCTAGTCCCAACCAGGCCTTTACCTCTGCCCTAATCACTGCTAGGCTAGCCCACGCTGGCCTGCGTTCAGTAAGCACGACACAAATAGCCTTTTTTCAGGTGTGTTTAGCGTTTGGGATTGATACATTGACTATATTGGTGTTGTCCGCGTTTCTGAAAGACCAGTTGGAGGACCTATTTTTGAGGTTTTGTGTGTGTGTGTGTGTGTACGACGGGTGTGTGTGTGTACGACGTGTGTGTGTGTGTGTGTTTGTAGGATTTAGTATTGTCTAGCTGTTCTACTCTTAAAGGGGCATTCAGTCAGTCAGGGGCGGGCCCCACCACACACACACCTCCCATTCCACACCATGCTCCTCAATATTAATCCACCATTACTTCCCCCAAGCGCGCTCTCTCTCTCTCTCTCTGTCTCTCTCTCTCTCTCTGTCTCTCTCTCTCTCTGTCTCTCTCTCTCTCTCTCTCTCTGTCTCTCTGTCTCTCTGTCTCTCTGTGTCTCTCTGTGTCTCTCTCTCTGTCTCTCTGTCTCTCTGTCTCTCTGTCTCTCTGTCTCTCTGTCTCTCTGTCTCTCTGTCTCTCTCTCTCTCTCTCTCTGTCTCTCTGTCTCTCTGTCTCTCTCTGTCTCTCTCTGTCTCTCTCTGTCTCTCTCTGTGTCTCTCTGTCTCTCTCTCTCTGTCTCTGTCTCTGTCTCTGTCTCTCTCTCTCTGTCTCTGTCTCTTTCTCCTTCTCTCTCTCTTTCTCTCTATCTCTCTCTCTCTTTCTCTATCTCTCTATCAATTCAATTCAAGGGCTTTATTGGTCTGGGAAACATATGTTAACATTGCCAAAGCAAGTGAGGTAGACAATATACCAAAGTGAGGTTGTGTTCTCTGTTTAAACCTGATGTTTCTGAGCATTTCTCTGAGGAGGGAAGGACTGAACGGCGGTCAAAAGGTTATTGACCCGTTGAAGTGGTGTTTTACTGGTTTCCAATCAGTCCTCTGGACCGCTCCACTTCTCTCTTTCTCCAGCAGTCTTCAGATTGAACACACACACACACACACACACACACACACACACACACACAACAATTTAACAACTTTCTCCGCAGAGACACCTGGACCCTGTTGAGCTGGGCTCTTCCAGGAATAAACCTCAGGAGAACGGATGGTTGGATGGATGGAGGGGGAGAGAGGATGGATGGAGGGGGAGGAGGAAGGGGGAGATGAATAGGATGGATGTAGAGGGAGGGAGGGAGGGAGGGAGGGAGGGAGGGAGGGAGGGAGGGAGGGAGGGAGGGAGGGAGAGGATGGATGGAAGAAGGGAGAGAGGATGGAGGGGGAGAGGGACAGGGAGGGAGGGAGGGAGAAGATGGATGGATGGAGAAGATGGATGGCGGGAGAGGGAGGGAGGGAGAGGAGGGAGGGAGAAGATTGAGGGAGGGAGAGGAGGGAGGGAGGGATGAAAAGCTCCTCTCAATCCACCCACACCCCAATCTGCAGCTCACTGCTACAGGTTGGCGATATTATCCCCCAGTGACATCACTGTCTTATTGACCAATCCGTCTAATAAACACAGACAGCAAACCAGGATGTCGGCCATAGCAGTGAGATTTAAGAACCAGCTTGGGTTTGTGGTGGAAATCCGTAATGGCCTCCTCTCCAGTCAGAGAGTGAATATGACCTGGTCCGCATCCCAAATGGCGCCCTATTTAGTAGTGCACTATGTAGGGAATAGGCTGCCATTAGGGATGCGGTCTTAATTTGTGTATGTGTGTTTTGACACCTGTCTGAGCGACATGTATGGGATGACTCATGGGACAGTGGGGTGGAAAGGAAAGCCTGGGCTAGTATGAGCTAGCGAGCCGTAGGCTAATCTTATCAGTGTAAAGCTGTGGATTAACGCGCTAGAGTGGGAGGATGAACCCAGGATCTCTGACCCTGGGGCTGACTGGCAGGTTTCATACTTAACAGTAGCTATATTGGTACACCTCGTGAGCCTTGGCCCTGCCTTTTTGAGTTTGATTCATGGTCTCACCTCAAGACTAAACGGGATAGACTAAATCACTTACAGATGGGGTCGCAAAATTCTGGTAACCAGAATTCCCAGGTTTTCCAGAAATCTTGATTTTTGTAAGATTCAGGGAATAAGCAGGAAATCTTGACTCCTCAATCCAGGATTTCTCTTGGGGAAAGTTACTGAAATGTTGCAACCCTACTTGCAAGATCTGGGACCTTGAGACTACTACTCAAGACTACTATCCTCTGTCCTGCTCGTTAACAAAACTGTCCAGAATCCAAATGTACATCAGAATGGAACCGTGAAACGTGTTGGCGTCATCTGCATATCGCCATCCGAGTTCACAAAGTCCACTATAGCACCATATTGATATCATCTGAAGCCTGTGTTTCCTTTCCTTACTAAACACTGCTAGGTCAGGTCATGTGACTTTTTGTTGTTGTTGTTCTAATAAGAAGATGCTCGGGCGAATCTACAAACAAACAAAAATCACTCTAGGTTGGTTGCCATTTTTTTTTATTTTTTTTTTAAAGCATATCCTTCTTCTTCTCTCCTCCCACAGTAGAAGAGTCTGATATCATTGACTTGGAGAAGCGCTATTGGCTGCTGAAAGCCCAGTCCAGGACCGGACGCTTTGACTTGGAAACTTTTGTCCCGCTGGTCTCTCCTCCTATTCACGCTTCGCTAGGTGAAGGTATGGCATATTTCTGATGTATTATGTTGATTCCAGCCGGATGTTATAGGGACATGTTAAACCTGGTTCCCCCAGGTAGACAGTCCCCCATGGACATTCAAACACAGTAATACACTACACACACTACACACAATACACACACACTACACACACAATACACACACACTAACACACACTAACACACACTAACACACACTAACACACACTAACACACACTAACACACACTAACACACACTAACACACACTACACACATACACACACACACACACTAACACACACTAACACACACTAACACACACACACACACACACACACACTCACACACACTAACACACACACACAATAACACACACTCACACACACTAACACACACACACAATAACACACACACACACACACTAACACACACACACAATAACACACACACACACACTAACACACACACACACACACACACACACACACACACACACACACACACACACTAACACACACACTAACACACACACACTAACACACACACTAACACACACACACTAACACACACACACTAACACACACACACTAACACACACACTCACACACACACTCACACACACACTCACACTCACACACTCACACACTAACACACACACACACTACCACACACTAACACACACACACACACACTACCACACACTAACACACACACTAACACACACACTACACACACACTAACACACACACTCACACACACACTAACACTCACACACACACTCACACACTACCACACACACACACACACACACACACTAACTCACACACACACACACACTAACACACACACACACACTAACACACACACTAACACACACAATAACACACACACACACAATAACACACACACACACAATAACACACACACACAATAACACACACACACACACACTAACACACACACACACACACACATACACACACTAACACACACACTAACACACACACTAACACACACACTAACACACACACTCACACTCACACACACACTCACACACTAACACACACACACACACACACACTAACACACACACTAACACACACACTAACACACACACTCACACACACACTAACACTCACACTCACACACACACTCACACACTAACACACACACTAACACACACACACACTACCACACACTAACACACACACTAACACACACTAACACACACACTCACACACACACTAACACTCACACACACACTCACACACTAACACACACACACACACACACTAACACACACACACACTACCACACACTAACACACACACACACTACCACACACTAACACACACACTAACACACACACTAACACACACACACTCACACACACACTAACACTCACACTCACACACACACTCACACACTAACACACACACTACCACACACTAACACACACACACACACACACTACCACACACGAACACACACACTAACACACACTAACACACACACTCACACACACACTAACACTCACACACACACTCACACACTACCACACACTACACACATACACACACACACACACACACACACACACTAACACACACACACACACACTAACACACACACACTCACACACACTAACACACACACTAACACACACACACACAATAACACACACACACACAATAACACACACACAATAACACACACACACACACACACTAACACACACACACACACACACACACTAACACACACACTAACACACACACACACACACTCACACTCACACACACACTCACACACTAACACACACACACACACTACCACACACTAACACACACACACACACACACTACCACACACTAACACACACACACACAATAACACACACACACAATAACACACACACACACACACTAACACACACACTAACACACACACACACACACTAACACACACACACACACTAACACACACACACACACTAACACACACTAACACACACACTCACACACACACACACACACACACACACTAACACACACACACACTACCACACACTAACGCACACACACACACACACACACACACACACACACACACTAACACACACACACACACACACACTAACACACACACACACTACCACACACTAACACACACTAACGCACACTCTAACACACACACACACACACTAACTCACACACACACACAATCATGTATACATGCCATAATTTGTATGCGTCTATATTGTGTGTGGATCATTTTAGATGAGAATCTCTTCTGATGGTCTCTCAATGTTAAAACCATGTTGTCGTTTGAACTATGACTCACTGCTTGTGTCGTAAGAGGAGTTTGTTGTTGTTGTTGTTGAACGAAAACACGGGGGTTTGTCCGAGCGATAGCTGCTGCGCTGGCCTTGGGAAAAGTTGCCTTTGCGCTAGCTAACGCAAACGTTTGCTTACATAGCTTACATTGTCAAACACGCAAGGTTAACAGCTAACGTTAGCTATAGCAAGCTAACTTGATTACAAAGGCAACGATGTCAACACTGACCCGAA
>NC_143048.1:44767500-44897500 GCF_057628025.1 Oncorhynchus mykiss
CCCAGTCTCTCTCCTTCGTCCCCCAGTCTCTCTCCTGTTTCCCCCAGTCTCTCTCCTGTTTCCTTCCAGTCTCTCTCCTGTTTCCTTCCAGTCTCTCCCCTGTTTCCTTCCAGTCTCTCTCCTGTTTCCCCCCAGTCTCTCTCCTGTTTCCCCCAGTCTCTCTCCTGTTTCCCCCAGTCTCTCTCCTGTTTCCTTCCAGTCTCTCTCCTGTTTCCTTCCAGTCTCTCTCCTGTTTCCTTCCAGTCTCTCTCCTGTTTCCCCCAGTCTCTCTCCTGTTTCCCCCCAGTCTCTCTCCTGTTTCCCCCCAGTCTCTCTCCTGTTTCCCCCCAGTCTCTCTCCTGTTTCCCCCCAGTCTCTCTCCTGTTTCCCCCCAGTCTCTCTCCTGTTTCCCCCCAGTCTCTCTCCTGTTTCCCCCCAGTCTCTCTCCTGTTTCCCCCCAGTCTCTCTCCTGTTTCCCCCCAGTCTCTCTCCTGTTTCCCCCCAGTCTCTCTCCTGTTTCCCCCCAGTCTCTCTCCTGTTTCCCCCCAGTCTCTCTCCTGTTTCCCCCCAGTCTCTCTCCTGTTTCCCCCCAGTCTCTCTCCTGTTTCCCCCCAGTCTCTCTCCTGTTTCCCCCCAGTCTCTCTCCTGTTTCCCCCCAGTCTCTCTCCTGTTTCCCCCCAGTCTCTCTCCTGTTTCCCCCCAGTCTCTCTCCTGTTTCCCCCCAGTCTCTCTCCTGTTTCCCCCCAGTCTCTCTCCTGTTTCCCCCCAGTCTCTCTCCTGTTTCCCCCCAGTCTCTCTCCTGTTTCCCCCCAGTCTCTCTCCTGTTTCCCCCCAGTCTCTCTCCTGTTTCCCCCCAGTCTCTCTCCTGTTTCCCCCCAGTCTCTCTCCTGTTTCCCCCCAGTCTCTCTCCTGTTTCCCCCCAGTCTCTCTCCTGTTTCCCCCCAGTCTCTCTCCTGTTTCCCCCCAGTCTCTCTCCTGTTTCCTTCCAGTCTCTCTCCTGTTTCCCCCCAGTCTCTCTCCTGTTTCCCCCCAGTCTCTCTCCTGTTTCCCCCCAGTCTCTCTCCTCTTTCCCCCCAGTCTCTCTCCTGTTTCCCCCCAGTCTCTCTCCTGTTTCCCCCAGTCTCTCTCCTGTTCCCCCAGGCCCCCACATTGACCATGGAGGGAGGCCGGCTGAAACAGTCCCTACAGCTGGTGGCGGGCAGGGACTTTGAGACGGTGCCAGAGCCGGTGTGGAGGGCGCTGTTCCACTGGTATGGCGCCAACCTCAGCCTGCCACGACCGGTATGTATGGACCATAACCTCCCCTCACACAACCACTGAACCATAGATGGACCACAACACAACCACTGAACCATAGATGGACCACAACCACTGAACCATAGATGGATCACAACCACTGAACCACAGATGGTCACCTCTAGGACTGGGTCTAGCTTGAGAGATTTTCACACCATTGTGGATGATTTTGGGAACGTTTCAGTTGTGTGTGCATTCCTGAAATTAGGGCTCAGCCCTCAGAGTTGATTTATTCTTGCTCACAGATAAAACTGAAGAAATACTTAATTAATAATCATTACTAAACAATTGCAAAACAATCATTTAAAATCAATAGCATGTAATACATGACATGAATACAGAACAGTTGAAACATTAGAATGTTTTTCCATGTAGAAAATGTAAATATTAAAATGAGATTTTTTTTTACAATCTCATTTTAATATTTAAATATTTAAATTATATATATAATTTTTGGAGAAACCATTTTAAGAGCTAGAGTTAATATACAGTCTGACAACAGTGGGTGGAGGTACTGGGTTGGGTGGAGGTACTGGGTTGGGTGGAGGTACTGGGTTGGGTGGAGGTACTGGGTTGGGTGGAGGTACTGGGTTGGGTGGAGGTACCGGGTTGGGTGGAGGTACCGGGTTGGGTGGAGGTACCGGGTTGGGTGGAGGTACCGGGTTGGGTGGAGGTACCGGGTTGGGTGGAGGTACCGGGTTGGGTGGAGGTACCGGGTTGGGTGGAGGTACCGGGTTTGGTGGAGGTACCGGGTTGGGTGGAGGTACTCATCCTCCTCTCCCTTTTTCCAGGTGATCCAGCAGACGAAAACAGGCCGTGCTGAGCTGGAGCTCTTCCCACGCTACCTCCTCTTCCTGCGGCAGCAGCCCGCCACACGCACCCCCCAGTCCAACATCTGGGTTAACATGGGTATGACCAGCCTGAGAATGTTCCCCCAGCATCTCCCCAGAGGTAACGTAAGCCTGCAGCAAGAAAGAGAGACGGCCTGCTAGGAGCCAACAAACGCTGCTTCTACTACTGTAGTCCACCCCTAATCATGCTGTTATAATGGTCTGGTCCGGCCCCTAATCATGCAGTTATAATGGACTGGTCCGGCCTCTAATCATGCTGTTATAATGGACTGATCCTTCTCCTAATCATGCCCCTAAAATGGACTGATCCTTCCCCTAATCATGCCCCTAAAATGGACTGGTCCGGCCCCTAATCATGCCCCTAAAAGGAACTGATCCTTCCCCTAATCATGCCCCTAAAATGGACTGGTCCGGCCCCTAATCAAGTTCTTAGAATGGACTGCAGGATGAGTCATGGTCCGTAGGGGGGTGGATACGGTGCCCACTGACTGTACTAAAATACCCCGAGAGCCTAACTCTTACTCTTCTGTACGCATAGCCTTGTTGTCACAACAGTGGTGCTATAAAGCTTGACACGCCCTCTCTAAAGCCTACATAGAAAAATAATGATGACATAACAGAAACTGTAAACAACAGCTGATGACAGTGCTAGCCAATTAGCCTACTTTAACAGCTGATGACAGTGCTAGCCAATTAGCCTACTTTAACAGCTGATGACAGTGCTAGCCAATTAGCCTACTTTAACAGCTGATGACAGTGCTAGCCAATTAGCCTACTTTAACAGCTGATGACAGTGCTTAATTCAGATGTTAGAGTGTTGCACAGAGACACTATGAGGCGTTAGTGGTGCACAGAGACACTATGAGGTGTTAGTGGTACACAGAGACACTATGAGGTGTTAGTGGTGCACAGAGACACTATGAGGCGTTAGTGGTGCACAGAGACACTATGAGGTGTTAGTGGTGCACAGAGACACTATGAGGCGTTAGAGTGGTGCACAGAGACACTATGAGGTGTTAGTGGTGCACAGAGACACTATGAGGTGTTAGTGGTACACAGAGACACTATGAGGTGTTAGTGGTGCACAGAGACACTATGAGGCGTTAGTGGTGCACAGAGACACTATGAGGTGTTAGTGGTGCACAGAGACACTATGAGGCGTTAGAGTGGTGCACAGAGACACTATGAGGTGTTAGTGGTGCACAGAGACACTATGAGGCGTTAGAGTGGTGCACAGAGACACTATGAGGCGTTAGTGGTGCACAGAGACACTATGAGGCGTTAGAGTGGTGCACAGAGACACTATGAGGCGTTAGTGGTGCACAGAGACACTATGAGGCGTTAGAGTGGTGCACAGAGACACTATGAGGCGTTAGAGTGGTGCACAGAGACACTATGAGGTGTTAGTGGTGCACAGAGACACTATGAGGTGTTAGTGGTGCACAGAGACACTATGAGGCGTTAGTGGTACACAGAGACACTATGAGGTGTTAGTGGTGCACAGAGACACTATGAGGCGTTAGTGGTGCACAGAGACACTATGAGGTGTTAGTGGTGCACAGAGACACTATGAGGTGTTAGTGGTGCTGCAGAGACACTATGAGGCGTTAGAGTGGTGCACAGAGACACTATGAGGTGTTAGTGGTGCACAGAGACACTATGAGGTGTTAGTGGTGCACAGAGACACTATGAGGCGTTAGTGGTGCACAGAGACACTATGAGGTGTTAGTGGTACACAGAGACACTATGAGGTGTTAGTGGTGCACAGAGACACTATGAGGTGTTAGTGGTGCACAGAGACACTATGAGGTGTTAGTGGTGCTGCAGAGACACTATGAGGCGTTAGAGTGGTGCTGCAGAGACACTATGAGGCGTTAGAGTGGTGCACAGAGACACTATGAGGTGTTAGTGGTGCACAGAGACACTATGAGGTGTTAGTGGTGCACAGAGACACTATGAGGCGTTAGAGTGGTGCACAGAGGCACTATGAGGCGTTAGAGTGGTGCACAGAGACACTATGAGGCGTTAGTGGTGCTGCAGAGACACTATGAGGTGTTAGTGGTGCACAGAGACACTATGAGGTGTTAGTGGTGCACAGAGACACTATGAGGTGTTAGTGGTGCACAGAGACACTATGAGGTGTTAGTGGTGCACAGAGACACTATGAGGCGTTAGAGTGGTGCACAGAGACACTATGAGGTGTTAGTGGTGCACAGAGACACTATGAGGCGTTAGAGTGGTGCACAGAGACACTATGAGGCGTTAGTGGTGCTGCAGAGACACTATGAGGCGTTAGAGTGGTGCACAGAGACACTATGAGGCGTTAGAGTGGTGCACAGAGGCACTATGAGGCGTTAGAGTGGTGCACAGAGACACTATGAGGTGTTAGTGGTGCACAGAGACACTATGAGGTGTTAGTGGTGCACAGAGACACTATGAGGTGTTAGTGGTACACAGAGACACTATGAGGCGTTAGTGGTGCTGCAGAGACACTATGAGGTGTTAGTGGTGCACAGAGACACTATGAGGTGTTAGTGGTACACAGAGACACTATGAGGTGTTAGTGGTGCACAGAGACACTATGAGGTGTTAGTGGTGCACAGAGACACTATGAGGCGTTACTGGTGCTGCAGAGACACTATGAGGCGTTAGAGTGGTGCACAGAGACACTATGAGGCGTTAGAGTGGTGCACAGAGACACTATGAGGCGTTAGAGTGGTGCACAGAGACACTATGAGGCGTTAGTGGTGCTGCAGAGACACTATGAGGCGTTAGTGGTGCTGCAGAGACACTATGAGGTGTTAGTGGTGCACAGAGACACTATGAGGTGTTAGTGGTGCACAGAGACACTATGAGGTGTTAGTGGTGCACAGAGACACTATGAGGCGTTAGAGTGGTGCACAGAGACACTATGAGGCGTTAGTGGTGCACAGAGACACTATGAGGCGTTAGAGTGGTGCACAGAGACACTATGAGGCGTTAGAGTGGTGCACAGAGACACTATGAGGTGTTAGTGGTGCACAGAGACACTATGAGGTGTTAGTGGTGCACAGAGACACTATGAGGTGTTAGTGGTGCACAGAGACACTATGAGGCGTTAGAGTGGTGCACAGAGACACTATGAGGTGTTAGTGGTGCACAGAGACACTATGAGGCGTTAGAGTGGTGCACAGAGACACTATGAGGTGTTAGTGGTGCACAGAGACACTATGAGGCGTTAGAGTGGTGCACAGAGACACTATGAGGCGTTAGTGGTGCACAGAGACACTATGAGGCGTTAGAGTGGTGCACAGAGACACTATGAGGTGTTAGTGGTGCACAGAGACACTATGAGGCGTTAGAGTGGTGCACAGAGACACTATGAGGCGTTAGTGGTGCTGCAGAGACACTATGAGGCGTTAGAGTGGTGCACAGAGACACTATGAGGTGTTAGTGGTGCTGCAGAGACACTATGAGGTGTTAGTGGTGCACAGAGACACTATGAGGTGTTAGTGGTGCACAGAGACACTATGAGGTGTTAGTGGTGCTGCAGAGACACTATGAGGCGTTAGAGTGGTGCACAGAGACACTATGAGGCGTTAGTGGTGCACAGAGACACTATGAGGTGTTAGTGGTGCACAGAGACACTATGAGGCGTTAGAGTGGTGCACAGAGACACTATGAGGTGTTAGTGGTGCACAGAGACACTATGAGGCGTTAGTGGTGCACAGAGACACTATGAGGCGTTAGAGTGGTGCACAGAGACACTATGAGGTGTTAGTGGTGCACAGAGACACTATGAGGCGTTAGTGGTGCACAGAGACACTATGAGGCGTTAGAGTGGTGCACAGAGACACTATGAGGCGTTAGTGGTGCACAGAGACACTATGAGGTGTTAGTGGTGCACAGAGACACTATGAGGTGTTAGTGGTGCACAGAGACACTATGAGGTGTTAGTGGTGCACAGAGACACTATGAGGTGTTAGTGGTGCTGCAGAGACACTATGAGGCGTTAGAGTGGTACACAGAGACACTATGAGGTGTTAGTGGTGCACAGAGACACTATGAGGCGTTAGAGTGGTGCACAGAGACACTATGAGGTGTTAGTGGTGCACAGAGACACTATGAGGCGTTAGTGGTGCACAGAGACACTATGAGGTGTTAGTGGTGCACAGAGACACTATGAGGTGTTAGTGGTGCACAGAGACACTATGAGGTGTTAGTGGTGCACAGAGACACTATGAGGCGTTAGAGTGGTGCACAGAGACACTATGAGGTGTTAGTGGTGCACAGAGACACTATGAGGCGTTAGTGGTGCTGCAGAGACACTATGAGGCGTTAGAGTGGTGCACAGAGACACTATGAGGTGTTAGTGGTGCACAGAGACACTATGAGGTGTTAGTGGTGCACAGAGACACTATGAGGTGTTAGTGGTGCACAGAGACACTATGAGGTGTTAGTGGTGCTGCAGAGACACTATGAGGTGTTAGTGGTGCACAGAGACACTATGAGGCGTTAGTGGTGCTGCAGAGACACTATGAGGTGTTAGTGGTGCTGCAGAGACACTATGAGGTGTTAGTGGTGCTGCAGAGACACTATGAGGCGTTAGAGTGGTGCACAGAGACACTATGAGGCGTTAGAGTGGTGCACAGAGACACTATGAGGCGTTAGTGGTGCTGCAGAGACACTATGAGGTGTTAGTGGTGCTGCAGAGACACTATGAGGCGTTAGAGTGGTGCACAGAGACACTATGAGGCGTTAGAGTGGTGCACAGAGACACTATGAGGTGTTAGTGGTGCACAGAGACACTATGAGGTGTTAGTGGTGCACAGAGACACTATGAGGCGTTAGTGGTGCACAGATACACTATGAGGCGTTAGTGGTGCACAGAGACACTATGAGGCGTTAGTGGTGCACAGAGACACTATGAGGTGTTAGTGGTGCACAGAGACACTATGAGGTGTTAGTGGTGCACAGAGACACTATGAGGCGTTAGAGTGGTGCACAGAGACACTATGAGGCGTTAGTGGTACACAGAGACACTATGAGGCGTTAGAGTGGTACACAGAGACACTATGAGGTGTTAGTGGTGCACAGAGACACTATGAGGCGTTAGTGGTGCTGCAGAGACACTATGAGGTGTTAGTGGTGCTGCAGAGACACTATGAGGTGTTAGTGGTGCACAGAGACACTATGAGGTGTTAGTGGTGCACAGAGACACTATGAGGCGTTAGAGTGGTGCACAGAGACACTATGAGGTGTTAGTGGTGCACAGAGACACTATGAGGTGTTAGTGGTGCACAGAGACACTATGAGGCGTTAGAGTGGTGCACAGAGACACTATGAGGTGTTAGTGGTGCACAGAGACACTATGAGGTGTTAGTGGTGCACAGAGACACTATGAGGTGTTAGTGGTGCACAGAGACACTATGAGGTGTTAGTGGTGCACAGAGACACTATGAGGTGTTAGTGGTGCACAGAGACACTGAGGTGTTAGTGGTGCACAGAGACACTATGAGGCGTTAGTGGTGCACAGAGACACTATGAGGTGTTAGTGGTGCACAGAGACACTATGAGGTGTTAGTGGTGCACAGAGACACTATGAGGTGTTAGTGGTGCACAGAGACACTATGAGGTGTTAGTGGTGCACAGAGACACTATGAGGTGTTAGTGGTGCACAGAGACACTATGAGGTGTTAGTGGTGCACAGAGACACTATGAGGTGTTAGTGGTACACAGAGACACTATGAGGTGTTAGTGGTGCACAGAGACACTATGAGGTGTTAGTGGTGCACAGAGACACTATGAGGCGTTAGTGGTGCTGCAGAGACACTATGAGGTGTTAGTGGTGCACAGAGACACTATGAGGTGTTAGTGGTGCACAGAGACACTATGAGGTGTTAGTGGTGCACAGAGACACTATGAGGCGTTAGTGGTGCTGCAGAGACACTATGAGGCGTTAGTGGTGCACAGAGACACTATGAGGTGTTAGAGTGGTGCACAGAGACACTATGAGGTGTTAGTGGTGCACAGAGACACTATGAGGTGTTAGTGGTGCACAGAGACACTATGAGGCGTTAGTGGTGCACAGAGACACTATGAGGCGTTAGAGTGGTGCACAGAGACACTATGAGGCGTTAGTGGTGCTGCAGAGACACTATGAGGCGTTAGAGTGGTGCACAGAGACACTATGAGGCGTTAGAGTGGTGCACAGATACACTATGAGGCGTTAGAGTGGTGCACAGAGACACTATGAGGCGTTAGAGTGGTACACAGAGACACTATGAGGTGTTAGTGGTGCACAGAGACACTATGAGGTGTTAGTGGTGCACAGAGACACTATGAGGTGTTAGTGGTGCACAGAGACACTATGAGGTTTTAGTGGTGCACAGAGACACTATGAGGTTTTAGTGGTGCTGCAGAGACACTATGAGGCGTTAGAGTGGTGCACAGAGACACTATGAGGCGTTAGAGTGGTGCACAGAGACACTATGAGGCGTTAGTGGTGCTGCAGAGACACTATGAGGTGTTAGTGGTGCTGCAGAGACACTATGAGGTGTTAGTGGTGCACAGAGACACTATGAGGTGTTAGTGGTGCACAGAGACACTATGAGGTGTTAGTGGTGCACAGAGACACTATGAGGTGTTAGTGGTGCACAGAGACACTATGAGGTGTTAGTGGTGCACAGAGACACTATGAGGCGTTAGAGTGGTACACAGAGACACTATGAGGTGTTAGTGGTACACAGAGACACTATGAGGTGTTAGTGGTGCACAGAGACACTATGAGGTGTTAGTGGTGCACAGAGACACTATGAGGCGTTAGTGGTGCACAGAGACACTATGAGGTGTTAGTGGTACACAGAGACACTATGAGGTGTTAGTGGTGCACAGAGACACTATGAGGCGTTAGAGTGGTGCACAGAGACACTATGAGGCGTTAGTGGTACACAGAGACACTATGAGGCGTTAGAGTGGTGCACAGAGACACTATGAGGCGTTAGAGTGGTACACAGAGACACTATGAGGCGTTAGAGTGGTGCACAGAGACACTATGAGGCGTTAGTGGTGCACAGAGACACTATGAGGCGTTAGAGTGGTGCACAGAGACACTATGAGGTGTTAGTGGTGCACAGAGACACTATGAGGCGTTAGTGGTGCACAGAGACACTATGAGGCGTTAGTGGTGCTGCAGAGACACTATGAGGTGTTAGTGGTGCTGCAGAGACACTATGAGGCGTTAGAGTGGTGCACAGAGACACTATGAGGCGTTAGAGTGGTGCACAGAGACACTATGAGGCGTTAGAGTGGTGCACAGAGACACTATGAGGTGTTAGTGGTGCACAGAGACACTATGAGGCGTTAGTGGTGCACAGAGACACTATGAGGCGTTAGAGTGGTGCACAGATACACTATGAGGCGTTAGAGTGGTGCACAGAGACACTATGAGGCGTTAGTGGTGCTGCAGAGACACTATGAGGTGTTAGTGGTGCTGCAGAGACACTATGAGGTGTTAGTGGTGCACAGAGACACTATGAGGTGTTAGTGGTGCACAGAGACACTATGAGGCATTAGAGTGGTGCACAGAGACACTATGAGGCGTTAGAGTGGTGCACAGAGACACTATGAGGCGTTAGTGGTGCTGCAGAGACACTATGAGGCGTTAGAGTGGTGCACAGAGACACTATGAGGTGTTAGTGGTGCACAGAGACACTATGAGGCGTTAGAGTGGTGCACAGAGACACTATGAGGCGTTAGAGTGGTGCACAGAGACACTATGAGGTGTTAGTGGTGCACAGAGACACTATGAGGTGTTAGTGGTGCACAGAGACACTATGAGGTGTTAGTGGTGCACAGAGACACTATGAGGTGTTAGTGGTGCACAGAGACACTATGAGGCGTTAGAGTGGTGCACAGAGACACTATGAGGCGTTAGTGGTGC
Source organism: Oncorhynchus mykiss (assembly GCF_057628025.1). NCBI lineage: Eukaryota > Metazoa > Chordata > Actinopteri > Salmoniformes > Salmonidae > Oncorhynchus > Oncorhynchus mykiss. Next base: position 44,777,548 of record NC_143048.1, read on the forward strand.
ACAGAGACACTATGAGGCGTTAGTGGTGCTGCAGAGACACTATGAGGTGTTAGTGGTGCTGCAGAGACACTATGAGGTGTTAGTGGTGCACAGAGACACTATGAGGCGTTAGAGTGGTACTGCAGAGACACTATGAGGCGTTAGAGTGGTACACAGAGACACTATGAGGTGTTAGTGGTGCACAGAGACACTATGAGGTGTTAGTGGTGCACAGAGACACTATGAGGTGTTAGTGGTGCACAGAGACACTATGAGGCGTTAGAGTGGTACTGCAGAGACACTATGAGGCGTTAGAGTGGTACACAGAGACACTATGAGGTGTTAGTGGTGCACAGAGACACTATGAGGTGTTAGTGGTGCACAGAGACACTATGAGGCGTTAGAGTGGTGCACAGAGACACTATGAGGTGTTAGTGGTGCACAGAGACACTATGAGGTGTTAGTGGTGCACAGAGACACTATGAGGTGTTAGTGGTGCACAGAGACACTATGAGGTGTTAGTGGTGCTGCAGAGACACTATGAGGCGTTAGTGGTGCACAGAGACACTATGAGGCGTTAGTGGTACACAGAGACACTATGAGGTGTTAGTGGTGCACAGAGACACTATGAGGCGTTAGAGTGGTGCACAGAGACACTATGAGGCGTTAGTGGTGCACAGAGACACTATGAGGTGTTAGTGGTGCACAGAGACACTATGAGGTGTTAGTGGTGCACAGAGACACTATGAGGCGTTAGAGTGGTGCACAGAGACACTATGAGGTTTTAGTGGTGCACAGAGACACTATGAGGCGTTAGAGTGGTGCACAGAGACACTATGAGGTGTTAGTGGTGCACAGAGACACTATGAGGCGTTAGAGTGGTGCACAGAGACACTATGAGGTGTTAGTGGTGCTGCAGAGACACTATGAGGTGTTAGTGGTGCTGCAGAGACACTATGAGGTGTTAGTGGTGCACAGAGACACTATGAGGTGTTAGTGGTGCACAGAGACACTATGAGGTGTTAGTGGTGCACAGAGACACTATGAGGTGTTAGTGGTGCTGCAGAGACACTATGAGGCGTTAGAGTGGTGCACAGAGACACTATGAGGCGTTAGAGTGGTGCACAGAGACACTATGAGGTGTTAGAGTGGTGCACAGAGACACTATGAGGCGTTAGTGGTGCACAGAGACACTATGAGGTGTTAGTGGTGCTGCAGAGACACTATGAGGCGTTAGAGTGGTGCACAGAGACACTATGAGGTGTTAGTGGTGCACAGAGACACTATGAGGCGTTAGTGGTGCACAGAGACACTATGAGGTGTTAGTGGTACACAGAGACACTATGAGGTGTTAGTGGTGCACAGAGACACTATGAGGCGTTAGAGTGGTGCACAGAGACACTATGAGGCGTTAGTGGTACACAGAGACACTATGAGGCGTTAGAGTGGTGCACAGAGACACTATGAGGCGTTAGAGTGGTGCACAGAGACACTATGAGGTGTTAGTGGTGCACAGAGACACTATGAGGTGTTAGTGGTGCACAGAGACACTATGAGGTGTTAGTGGTGCACAGAGACACTATGAGGTGTTAGTGGTGCTGCAGAGACACTATGAGGCGTTAGAGTGGTGCACAGAGACACTATGAGGCGTTAGAGTGGTGCACAGAGACACTATGAGGTGTTAGTGGTACACAGAGACACTATGAGGTGTTAGTGGTACACAGAGACACTATGAGGTGTTAGTGGTGCACAGAGACACTATGAGGTGTTAGTGGTACACAGAGACACTATGAGGTGTTAGTGGTACACAGAGACACTATGAGGTGTTAGTGGTGCACAGAGACACTATGAGGTGTTAGTGGTACACAGAGACACTATGAGGTGTTAGTGGTACACAGAGACACTATGAGGTGTTAGTGGTGCACAGAGACACTATGAGGCGTTAGAGTGGTACACAGAGACACTATGAGGTGTTAGTGGTGCACAGAGACACTATGAGGTGTTAGTGGTACACAGAGACACTATGAGGCGTTAGAGTGGTGCACAGAGACACTATGAGGCGTTAGAGTGGTACACAGAGACACTATGAGGCGTTAGAGTGGTGCACAGAGACACTATGAGGCGTTAGTGGTGCACAGAGACACTATGAGGCGTTAGAGTGGTGCACAGAGACACTATGAGGCGTTAGTGGTGCTGCAGAGACACTATGAGGTGTTAGTGGTGCTGCAGAGACACTATGAGGCGTTAGAGTGGTGCACAGAGACACTATGAGGCGTTAGAGTGGTGCACAGAGACACTATGAGGCGTTAGAGTGGTGCACAGAGACACTATGAGGTGTTAGTGGTGCACAGAGACACTATGAGGCGTTAGAGTGGTGCACAGAGACACTATGAGGCGTTAGTGGTGCTGCAGAGACACTATGAGGTGTTAGTGGTGCACAGAGACACTATGAGGCGTTAGAGTGGTGCACAGAGACACTATGAGGTGTTAGTGGTGCACAGAGACACTATGAGGTGTTAGTGGTGCACAGAGACACTATGAGGTGTTAGTGGTGCACAGAGACACTATGAGGTGTTAGTGGTGCACAGAGACACTATGAGGCGTTAGAGTGGTGCACAGAGACACTATGAGGTGTTAGTGGTGCACAGAGACACTATGAGGTGTTAGAGTGGTGCACAGAGACACTATGAGGTGTTAGAGTGGTGCACAGAGACACTATGAGGCGTTAGTGGTGCACAGAGACACTATGAGGCGTTAGTGGTACACAGAGACACTATGAGGTGTTAGTGGTGCACAGAGACACTATGAGGTGTTAGTGGTGCACAGAGACACTATGAGGTGTTAGTGGTGCACAGAGACACTATGAGGCGTTAGTGGTGCACAGAGACACTATGAGGTGTTAGTGGTGCACAGAGACACTATGAGGCGTTAGAGTGGTGCACAGAGACACTATGAGGTGTTAGTGGTGCACAGAGACACTATGAGGTGTTAGTGGTGCTGCAGAGACACTATGAGGCGTTAGTGGTGCTGCAGAGACACTATGAGGTGTTAGTGGTGCTGCAGAGACACTATGAGGCGTTAGAGTGGTGCACAGAGACACTATGAGGCGTTAGAGTGGTGCACAGAGACACTATGAGGCGTTAGAGTGGTGCACAGAGACACTATGAGGTGTTAGTGGTGCTGCAGAGACACTATGAGGTGTTAGTGGTACACAGAGACACTATGAGGTGTTAGTGGTGCACAGAGACACTATGAGGTGTTAGAGTGGTGCACAGAGACACTATGAGGTGTTAGTGGTGCTGCAGAGACACTATGAGGTGTTAGTGGTGCTGCAGAGACACTATGAGGCGTTAGAGTGGTGCACAGAGACACTATGAGGTGTTAGTGGTGCACAGAGACACTATGAGGTGTTAGTGGTGCACAGAGACACTATGAGGTGTTAGTGGTGCACAGAGACACTATGAGGCGTTAGAGTGGTGATCTAATCGGACTGGTGCTATCAGATATCTGGCCCAGAGGAGTTAGTTTGGCTCCAGGCATGGAAATAATATTATACTGTATTCCATTTATAAATAATCATATATAATATTATACTGTATTCCATTTATAAATAATCATATATAATATTATACTGTATTCCATTTATAAATAATCATATATAATATTATACTGTATTCCATTTATAAATAATCATATATAATATTATACTGTATTCCATTTATAAATAATCATATATAATATTATACTGTATTCCATTTATAAATAATTATATATAATATTATACTGTATTCCATTTATAAATAATCATATATAATATTATACTGTATTCCATTTATAAATAATCATATATAATATTATACTGTATTCCATTTATAAATAATCATATATAATATTATACTGTATTCCATTTATAAATAATCATATATAATATACTGCGTGCATACATTTTATGTATGGGGGGCCTCAGCGGGAATCGAACCCACGATCACATTTGTTGCAAGTGCCATAGAATGACTAGACCCAGACATACTGACCGAAGAGCAAGGCTGTGCTGCTGGGAGTATATGCAGTTTACAGCTTTTGATTCATTCTGTTTGCTTTCAAAGTATTGGCAAAGTATTACCAATCAATCACATATATTAAGGTTTTCTTTTTGTTGTTTTTTTGGCTATACTTTTAAAATCGGTAATAATCAGTTCCATTTTTTGTTTTTAATTGTTTATTAACTGAACTAATATTGATTTTTGTTGACTTATGATTGAATCAGATTTGTATCTTGTGAGTCACTAATGAGTTGATTTGAATGAATCAGTCTTAATTAAATCAGATTTGAAACTTGTGAGTCACTAATGAGTTGATTTGAATGAATCAGTCTTAATTAAATCAGATTTGAATCTTGTGAGTCGCTAATGAGTTGATTTTAGTGAATCAGTCTTAATTAAATGACCGAATCTAAAACACACTTTCTTGCTGCTTCCTTACAACTAATCCTACATGAGCTGAACTGTTCTTTCTCTCTTGTAATAATGTCTTGATTTAACACTGTCTGTGTGCGTCTGTGTGCGTCTGTGTGCGTCTGTGTGCGTCTGTGTGCGTCTGTGTGAGTGTGTGCGTCTGTGTGAGTGTGTGCGTCTGTGTGAGTGTGTGCGTCTGTGTGCGTCTGAGTGTGTGCGTCTGAGTGTGTGCGTCTGAGTGTGTGCGTCTGAGTGTGTGCGTCTGAGTGTGTGCGTCTGAGTGTGTGCGTCTGAGTGTGTGCGTCTGAGTGTGTGCGTCTGAGTGTGTGCGTCTGAGTGTGTGAGTGTGTGTGAGTGTGTGCGTGCGTCTGTGTGCGTCTGTGTGAGTGTGCGTCTGTGTGAGTGTGTGCGTCTGTGAGTGTGTGCGTCTGTGAGTGTGTGCTTCTGTGTGAGTGTGTGCGTCTGTGTGCGTCTGTGTGCGTCTGTGTGAGTGTGTGTGAGTGTGTGCGTGCGTCTGTGTGAGTGCGTGCGTCTGTGTGAGTGCGTGCGTCTGTGTGAGTGCGTGCGTCTGTGTGAGTGTGTGCGTCTGTGTGAGTGTGTGAGTGTGTGCGTCTGTGTGAGTGTGTGCGTCTGTGTGCGTCTGTGTGCGTCTGTGTGCGTCTGTGTGCGTCTGTGTGAGTGTGTGCGTCTGTGTGCGTCTGTGTGAGTGTGTGCGTCTGTGTGCGTCTGTGTGAGTGTGTGCGTCTGTGTGCGTCTGTGTGCGTCTGTGTGCGTCTGTGTGCGTCTGTGTGCGTCTGTGTGCGTCTGTGTGAGTCTGTGTGAGTCTGCGTGTTACAAGACTTTGGGAGCTGATAGTCCACTAAAGGCTGGAGTGTTTTCCTCTCTTCCCCCCCTCGCCTCTCTCTCCCCCCCTCGCCTCTCTCTCCCCCCCTCGCCTCTCTCTCCCCCCCCTCGCCTCTCTCTCCCACCCCCCCTCGCCCCCCCTCGCCTCTCTCTCCCCCCCTCGCCTCTCTCCCACCCCCCCTCGCCTCTCTCTCTCTCTCCCCTCACCCCCCCTCGCCTCTCTCACCCCCCTCGCCCCTCCTCTCGCCCCATCCTCTCGCCCTCCTCCTCTGGCCCCCATCCTCCCCTTTCTCTCTCTCTCTCCCCCTCCAGGTAACGTGCCCTCCCCCAACGCTCCTCTGAAGCGTGTCCTGGCCTATACAGGCTGTTTCAGCCGCGTGGGCACCATCAAGGACATCCACCTGTACCTGTCTCGGAGGCTACGCATCAAAGACGAGGACATGAGGCTGTGGCTCTATAACAGCGAGGTGTGCAACTATCGCATGTCGCAACTATATTATAAGTGATATTGCGGTGACATGAGAAAATATAAATTAATATAAACTTGCGGATGTTGACCTCTCCTCATCCAAACCTCCCCCCCAGAACTACCTGAGCCTGTCCTCCTCCCCCCAGAACTACCTGACCCTGTCCTCCTCCCCCCAGAACCATCTGACCCTCTCCTCCTCCTCCCCACAGAACCATCTGACCCTCTCCTCCTCCCCCCAGAACTACCTGACCCTGTTCTCCTCCTCCCCCCAGAACTACCTGACCCTCTCCTCCTCCTCCCCACAGAACTACCTTACCCTGTTCTCCTCCTCCCCCCAGAACTACCTGACCCTGTTCTCCTCCTCCCCCCAGAACCATCTGGCCCTCTCCTCCTCCTCCCCCCAGAACTACCTGACCCTGTTCTCCTCCTCCCCCCAGAACTACCTGACCCTCTCCTCCTCCTCCCCACAGAACTACCTGACCCTGTTCTCCTCCTCCCCTCAGAACTACCTGACCCTGTTCTCCTCCTCCCCCCAGAACTACCTGACCCTGTTCTCCTCCTCCCCCCAGAACTACCTGACCCTGTTCTCCTCCTCCCCCCCAGAACTACCTGACCCTGTTCTCCTCCTCCCCCCAGAACTACCTGACCCTGTTCTCCTCCTCCCCCCAGAACTACCTGACCCTGTTCTCCTCCTCCCCCCAGAACTACCTGACCCTCTCCTCCTCCTCCCCCCAGAACTACCTGACCCTCTCCTCCTCCTCCCCCCAGAACTACCTGACTTGTTCTCCTCCTCCCCACAGAACTATCTGACCATGTTCTCCTCCTCCTCCCCACAGAACTATCTGACCCTGTTCTCCTCCTCCTCCCCACAGAACTATCTGACCCTGTTCTCCTCCTCCACCCAGAACTATCTGACCCTGTTCTCCTCCTCCACCCAGAACTATCTGACCCTGTTCTCCTCCTCCACCCAGAACGATATGACCCTGTTCTCCTCCTCCCCCCACCCAGAACTATCTGACCCTCTTCTCCTCCTCCCCACAGAACTATCCGACCCTGTTCTCCTCCTTCCCCCACCCAGAACTATCTGACCCTGTTCTCCTCCTCCCCCCACCCAGAACTATCTGACCCTCCTGGATGATGAGAACCACACTCTGGAGGGCCTGAAGATTCAGGACGAGCAACACTTAGTTATCGAGGGTACGTTCAAAGAACTCTATAATTAACTCAAACTTTCTCTGACTGCTGAGTGTGTTGAAATGTAAAAAAATAAAAAATAAAAACCTGACTGCAAGCTTCTGATTAAAAAAAAGAGAAGATAAAAGTAGCAGGTCTTTCTACTGTAAGTCATTGATGTGTGTAAACCTTCATCTTGTGTGTTTTTAGTTCGGAACAAAGACATGAGCTGGCCAGAAGAGATGTCCTTCATCGCCAACAGCAGTAAAATGGACCGACATAAAGGTACATACCGTTACAACGCAGTTATCGTGTCACAAACCCCTTCAGCACATCGGTACATACCGTTACAACGCAGTTACCGTGTCACAAACCCCTTCAGCACATCGGTACATACCGTTACAACGCAGTTATCGAGTCACAAACCCCTTCAGCACATCGGTACATACCGTTACAACGCAGTTACCGCGTCACAAACCCCTTCAGCACATCGGTACATACCGTTACAACGCAGTTACCGTGTCACAAACCCCTTCAGCACATCGGTACATAACGTTACCACACAGTTATCGAGTCACAAACCCCTTCAGCACATCGGTACATACCGTTACAACGCAGTTACCGCGTCACAAACCCCTTCAGCACATCGGTACATACCGTTACAACGCAGTTACCGCGTCACAAACCCCTTCAGCACATCGGTACATACCGTTACAACGCAGTTACCGCGTCACAAACCCCTTCAGCACATCGGTACATACCGTTACAACGCAGTTATCAAGAGCTTTTACTATTTTAGGATGATATATTTATCTCTAACCTCCCTCCGATTCTCCCCTAAAACCTGGCAAACATGGTAATATTGTAGCCTAATACTGTGCATGTCTACCACCCCCCCAACCCACCCCCCTCCCCAGTTGCTACGGAGAAGGGTGCCACGGGCCTCAGTAACCTAGGCAACACGTGCTTTATGAACTCTAGTATCCAGTGTGTTAGCAACACCACGCCCCTCACTGACTACTTCATCTCAGGAAGACACCTCTATGAACTCAACAGGTAGGTAGGTGTGTGTGTGTGTGTGTGTGTGTACGCGTGTTGTGAAAAGTTGAACAGCTCGTTGGACAGCATTACTGACTTTGTTTTTGTGTGTGTCCAGAACCAACCCCATCGGGATGCGAGGTCACATGGCTAAATGTTACGGAGACCTGCTGATGGAGCTGTGGAGTGGAACGCAGAAAAACGTTGCCCCTCTCAAACTCAGGGTGGGTTTATAAATCCTGACATGGATCGTCACAACAGTGGATGGGACTTCGTCTCTCCCGAACCCGTACGGGAGTTGTAGCGATGAGACAAGATAGTAGCTACTAAATAATTGGACACCACGAAATTGGGGAGAAAACGGGGTAAAAATAAAAAATAATAATAATATGTGTTTTCTTTTAGCGCCTTTTTCCACTTCATTAATGAACTCGGCTTCTTTTCATTTAAAATCTTCCAGTTTTCTAGTCAGGAAAGTCCTGTATAGCCTTCTCCCACAAGAAGGAACGATGTGCATTTTCTAGTGACCTCTTTGTTGATGGTGTCGGCTGTCAGTCATGACAGGGAAGATGCTGGTTGGTCACTCTGCTGTCTGTCCCGCCTCTCGGTGCCTGTGTTATCTTTGTGCGCTCTGGTTGGCTGCGGTCAAATTTATTTTCGTGATCTTATAGGCCTAGACAATATCCAAAACATCTAGCAATACGCTGAATTCATACATTATCAGGCATTTGAATTGTAAAGTCATGTCTTTCTACACAATACCACAACTCATTTTTACCAATCTAAGAGGTAAAGTTGGAGGAGGGTTTGTCCCAGCGTCGTCCAGGTTAGGGGAGGGTTTGGCCCAGCGTCGTCCGGGTTAGAAGAGGGTTTGGCCCAGCGTCGTCCGGGTTAGAAGAGGGTTAAGCCCGGAAGGGATGTCCTTGTCCCATCGCGCACTAGCGACTCCTGAGGCGGGCCGGGCGCAGTGCACTCTGACACGGTCGGCAGGTAAACGGTGTTTCCTCCGACACATTGGTGCGGCTGGCTTCCGGGTTAAGTGGGCATTTTTGTCAAGAAGCAGTCTCTTTTTTTTCACCATTCGGATCAGCTCTGAAGAAGATCTAATGTGATTGGTCAAAATAAACATTTGTGGGGAAAAAATTATCAGAATTGATCAGCTTGTGGTAACGTAGTCATTCTGACATGAATTAATTGACTAATATGTGGTTGTCTCACTACCGCCCCCTGTAGTGGACGATAGCAAAGTACGCCCCGCGGTTCAACGGCTTCCAGCAGCAGGACAGTCAGGAGCTCCTGGCCTTCCTATTGGACGGGCTCCATGAGGACCTGAACAGGGTGCATGAGAAACCCTACGTAGAGCTGAAGGACAGCAACGGACGACCCGACTGGGAGGTCGCATCAGAGGTCAGAGTTCAATCAATAAACCAAAACATACACGCACAACTTCACACACACACACACACGCACACGCACACAGTCAACCAATACACACACATACAATCAAATCAATCTTTATTTTCTCAGAGAATTTTCCACTGTTAATATGGAAAAAATAAAATCGATCAACTGAAAAATAAAAAACTAGACTGTTTAGTAACAACCAATCATCATACAGCATGACATCATCATCGTCGTCCTTAGGAGCATCTTCTGGCAGCCATCTTGGGTGTCTAGAGACCAGGAGAGAGTCAATGAAAGCCAGCCCATCCACTAAGCACTTCTCAAAGAGTGGATGACCTGTGAAGTGTATTGATATACAGTTAATGAACAGTGCGTATGTGTGCGCGCATGTTTATAGGAGTAATTAGCAGCATTAGTGCTGTGTGTGTGTGTGTGTGTGTGTGTGTGTGTGTGTTCCTCGTCAGGCGTGGGAGAACCACTTGTGTGTGTGTTTTACGTCTCTATGGTTCCGTGTGTGTGTGTGTGTTCCTCGTCAGGCGTGGGAGAACCACTTGCTGTGTGTGTTTTACATCTCTCTATGGTTCTGTGTGTGTGTGTGTGTTTTACATCTCTCTATGGTTCTGTGTGTGTGTGTGTGTTTTACATCTCTCTATGGTTCCGTGTGTGTGTGTTTTACGTCTCTATGGTTCCGTGTATGTTCCTCGTCAGGCGTGGGAGAACCACTTGCGGAGGAACCGTTCCATCGTGGTTGATCTGTTCCACGGCCAGCTCAAGTCCCAGGTCAAGTGTAAGACGTGTGGTCACATCAGCGCTCGCTTCGACCCCTTCAACTTCCTGTCTTTACCCCTCCCCATGGACAGCTCCATGCACCTGGAGATCACTGGTGAGGACCGGGGACTCAATACCCTGGAAAGGGGTGGGAGAGTTTGTCCCTGGAAAGGGGTGGGAGGGTTTGTCCCTGGAAAGGGGTGGGAGGGTTTGTCCCTGGAAAGGGGTGGGAGGGTTTGCCCCTGGAAAGGGGTGGGAGGGTTTGTCCCTGGAAAGGGGTGGGAGGGTTTGTCCCTGGAAAGGGGTGGGAGGGTTTGTCCCTGGAAAGGGGTGGGAGGGTTTGCCCCTGGAAAGGGGTGGGAGGGTTTGTCCCTGGAAAGGGGTGGGAGGGTTTGTCCCTGGAAAGGGGTGGGAGGGTTTGTCCCTGGAAAAGGGTGGGGGGGTAGGTCCCTGGAAAGGGGTGGGAGGGTTTGATCTCTGTGGACATGATTTCCGGGTGGTGAGTTGGTTTTCGTCTTAATTGACCTCAACCGTTTGCCAGAGGAGAGTGTTTTTTAAATTATTTTTCCTGCACACTTCCTTACCCTGGTGGCAGCGGCAGGGTAGCCTAGTGGTTAGAGGAGGCAGGTAGCCTAGTGGTTAGAGGAGGCAGGTAGCCTAGTGGTTAGAGGAGGCGGGTAGCCTAGTGGTTAGAGGAGGCGGGTAGCCTAGTGGTTAGAGGAGGCGGGTAGCCTAGTGGTTAGAGGAGGCGGGTAGCCTAGTGGTTAGAGGAGGCGGGTAGCCTAGTGGTTAGAGAAGGCGGGTAGCCTGGTGGTTAGAGGAGGCGGGTAGCCTGGTGGTTAGAGGAGGCGGGTGGCCTGGTGGTTAGAGGAGGCGGGTGGCCTGGTGGTTAGAGGAGGCGGGTGGCCTGGTGGTTAGAGGAGGCGGGTGGCCTGGTGGTTAGAGGAGGCGGGTGGCCTGGTGGTTAGAGGAGGCGGGTGGCCTGGTGGTTAGAGGAGGCGGGTGGCCTGGTGGTTAGAGGAGGCGGGTGGCCTGGTGGTTAGAGGAGGCGGGTGGCCTGGTGGTTAGAGGAGGCGGGTGGCCTGGTGGTTAGAGGAGGCGGGTGGCCTGGTGGTTAGAGGAGGCGGGTGGCCTGGTGGTTAGAGGAGGCGGGTGGCCTGGTGGTTAGAGGAGGCGGGTGGCCTGGTGGTTAGAGGAGGCGGGTGGCCTGGTGGTTAGAGGAGGCGGGTGGCCTGGTGGTTAGAGGAGGCGGGTGGCCTGGTGGTTAGAGGAGGCGGGTGGCCTGGTGGTTAGAGGAGGCGCGGGTAGCCTGGTGGTTAGAGGAGGCGGGTGGCCTGGTGGTTAGAGGAGGCGCGGGTAGCCTGGTGGTTAGAGGAGGCGGGTGGCCTGGTGGTTAGAGGAGGCGGGTGGCCTGGTGGTTAGAGGAGGCGCGGGTAGCCTGGTGGTTAGAGGAGGCGGGTAGCCTGGTGGTTAGAGGAGGCGGGTAGCCTGGTGGTTAGAGGAGGCGGGTAGCCTGGTGGTTAGAGGCGGCAGGGTAGCCTAGTGGTTAGAGCGTTGGACTAGTAACTGAAAGATTGCAAGATCGAATCCCCGAGCTGACAAGGTAAAAATCTGTCGTTCTGCCCCTTGAACAAAGCAGTTAACCCACTGTTCTTAGGCATCAATGCAAATAACAATTTGTTCTTAACTGACTTGCCTAGTTAAATAACAATTAAATAAATAAGAAATAAACCTGAGAATGGTGCAAGTCCTTAACCTTTCTGATCTCCCCATCCCGGATCCGGGATCGTGAATACAGACTCAAGCTCATTACCATAACGCAACGTTAACTATTCATGAAAATCGCAAATGAAATGAAATAAATATGCTAGCTCTCAAGCTTAGCCTTTTGTTAACAATACTGTCATCTCAGATTTTCAAAATATGCTTCTCAACCATTGCAAAACAAGCATTTGTGTAACAGTATTGATGGCTAACGTAGCATTTAGCATTAGCATTCAGCTGGCAACATTTACACAAAAAAACAGAAAAGCATTCAAATAAAATAATTTACCTTTGAAGAACTTCAGATGTTTTCAATGAGGAGACTCTCAGATAGCAAATGTTCAGTTTTTCCTGAAAGATTATTTGTTTAGGACAAATCGCTCCGTTTTCTGCGTCACGTTTAGCTATGAAAAAACCCCTGTATCCAGGATTGTGTAAATCTATCAGCAAGCTCATTAGCATAACACAACGTTAACTATTTATGAAAATCGCAAATGAAATGAAATAAATATGCCATCTCTCAAGCTTAGCCAACACTGTCATCTCAGATTTTCAAAATATGCTTCTCAACCATAGGAAAACAATCATTTGTGTAAAAGTAGCTAGCTAGCGTTAGCATTTCGCGTTAGCATTTAGCGTTAGCATCCAGCACGCAACATTAACAAAAACATAAAAGCCTTCAAATAAAATCATTTACCTTTGAAGAACTTCTGATGTTTTCAATGAGGATACTCTCAGTTAGATAGCAGATGCTCAGTTTTTCCAAAAAGATTCCTTGTGTATTAGAAATAGCTCCGTTTTATACATCACATTTGGCTACCAAAAAAAATCCCAAAATTCAGTCCTCAAAACGCGAACTTTTTTCCAAATTAACTCCATAATATCGACTGAAAACATGGCAAACGTTGTTTAGAATCAATCATCAAGGTGTTTTTCACATATCTCTTCATTGATACATCGTTCTTGGACACATGCTTTCTCCCCTGAATCAAATGGTAAAGTAGAAGCAGCTGGCAATTGCGCACCGAATTCGACGCAGGACACCAGGCGGACACTTGGAAAATGTAGTCTCTTATGGTCAATCTTCCAATGATATGCCTACAAATACGTCACAATGCTGCTAAGACCTTGGGCGAACGACAGAAAGTGTAGGCTCATTCGTTGCGCAATCACAGCCATATAAGGAGAGAATGGAAAACAGAGCTTCAGAAATTCTGCTAATTCCTGGGTGATGCATCATCTTGGTTTTGCCTGTAGAATGAGTTCTGGGGCACTTACAGACAAAATCTTTGCAGATTCTGAAACTTCAGAGTGTTTTCTTTCCAAAACTGTCAATATGCATAGTCGAGCATCTTTTCGTGACAAAATATCGCGCTTAAAACGGGAACGTTTTTTATCCAAAAATGAAATAGCGCCCCTAGAGCTCTAACAGGTTAAAAGAAGCCAAGTGGCAGCCAATGGCCCGTTTCCCCCACTAGGCTACCTGCCTCTAACCGCTACCTGCCTCTAACCGCTACCTGCCTCTAACCATTAATAGCAAATCATATCCTTCTAGACAGTAATATAATAATAATATAATTATAATAATAATAATGATGATCACTGGGAAATATGCATATTTCTATTCACTTCCTGAAGTGACTGCATGTCTGTCTGTCTCTGTCTGTGTGTCTCTCTCTCTCTCTCTCTCTCTCTCTCTCTCTGTGTCTCTGTCTCTCTCTGTCTCTCTCTGTCTCTCTCTCTCTCTGTCTCTCTCTCGCTCTGTGTCTCTCTCTCTCTCTCTCTCTCTCTCTGTGTGTCTCTCTCGCTCTCTCTGTGTCTCTCTCTCTCTCTCGCTCTCTCTCGCTCTCTCTCTGTGTCTCTCTGTCTCTCTCTCTGTCTCTCTCTCTCTCTCTGTGTGTCTCTCTCTCTCTCTCTCTCTGTGTCTCTCTCTCTCTCTCTGTGTCTCTCTCTCTGTGTCTCTCTCTCTCTCTCTGTGTGTCTCTCTCTCTGTGTCTCTCTCTCTCTGTGTCTCTCTCTCTCTCTCTGTGTCTCTGTCTCTCTCTGTGTCTCTGTCTCTCGCTCTGTGTCTCTCTCTCTCTCTCGCTCTGTGTCTCTCTCTCTCTCTCGCTCTGTGTCTCTCTGTCTCTCTCTCTCTCTCTCTCTGTCTCTCTCTCTCTCTCTCTCTGTGTCTCTCTCTCTCTCTCTCTCTCTCTCTCTCTCTCTCTGTGTGTGTCTCTGTCTGTCTGTCTGTCTCAGTCATTATGCTGGATGGTTCTACCCCTGTACGGTTCGGCCTGAGGCTCAACATGGATGACAAGTACACCGATCTGAAGAAACAGCTGAGTGAACTGTGTAGTCTGAAACCAGAACAGATACTACTGGCTGAGGTCCACACCTCCAACATCAAGGTGTACACACACACACACACACACACACACACACACACACACACACACACACACACACACACACACACACACACACACACACAATGTAATGTTACTTACCCTACATTATTCATCTCATATGCATACGTATATACTGTACTCGATATCATCTACTGTATCCTTATGTAATACATGAATCACTAGCCACTTTAAACTATGCCACTTTGTTTACATACTCATCTCATATGTATATACTGTACTCGATATCATCTACTGTATCTTGCCTATGCTGCTCTGTACCATCACTCATTCATATATCCTTATGTACATATTCTTTATCCCCTTACACTGTGTACAAGACAGTAGTTTTGGAATTGTTAGTTAGATTACTTGTTGGTTATTACTGCATTGTCGGAACTAGAAGCACAAGCATTTCGCTACAATCGCATTAACATTTGCTAACCATGTGTATGTGACAAATACATTTTGATTTGATTTGACAATAGTCCAATACAGAGAGAAGCAATAGTACTAATTGTTTTTGTGTGCTGTAGAACTTCCCTCAGGATAATCAGAAGGTGCGTCTGTCGGTGAACGGCTTCCTGTGTGCGTTTGAGATCCCTGTGCCATGCTCCCCCACTTCCCTCACCTCTCCAACACAGACAGGTGAGAACCTCCTACGCTAGGGGTGGGTAGAATGTTACACACTGCTTCTAGAGTCTGGTAGAATGTTACGCACTGCTTCTAGAGGCTGGTAGAATGTAACGCACGCTGCTTCTAGAGTCTGGTAGAATGTAACGCACGCTGCTTCTAGAGGCTGGTAGAATGTTACACGCTGCTTCTAGAGTCTGGTAGAATGTAACGCACTGCTTCTAGAGGCTGGTAGAATGTAACGCACGCTGCTTCTAGAGTCTGGTAGAATGTTACGCACGCTGCTTCTAGAGGCTGGTAGAATGTTACGCACGCTGCTTCTAGAGTCTGGTAGAATGTAACGCACGCTGCTTCTAGAGGCTGGTAGAATGTTACACGCTGCTTCTAGAGTCCGGTAGAATGTAACGCACTGCTTCTAGAGGCTGGTAGAATGTTACGCACGCTGCTTCTAGAGGCTGGTAGAATGTTACGCACGCTGCTTCTAGAGTCTGGTAGAATGTAACGCACGCTGCTTCTAGAGTCTGGTAGAATGTAACGCACGCTGCTTCTAGAGTCTGGTAGAATGTAACGCACGCTGCTTCTAGAGTCTGGTAGAATGTAACGCACGCTGCTTCTAGAGGCTGGTAGAATGTTACACACTGCTTCTAGAGTCTGGTAGAATGTTACGCACGCTGCTTCTAGAGGCTGGTAGAATGTAACGCACGCTGCTTCTAGAGTCTGGTAGAATGTAACGCACGCTGCTTCTAGAGTCTGGTAGAATGTAACGCACTGCTTCTAGAGGCTGGTAGAATGTAACGCACTGCTTCTAGAGTCTGGTAGAATGTAACGCACTGCTTCTAGAGGCTGGTAGAATGTTGCACACGCTGCTTCTAGAGTCTGGTAGAATGTAACGCACGCTGCTTCTAGAGTCTGGTAGAATGTAACGCACGCTGCTTCTAGAGGCTGGTAGAATGTAACACACTGCTTCTAGAGTCTGGCAGAATGTAACGCACTGCTTCTAGAGGCTGGTAGAATGTTGCACACGCTGCTTCTAGAGTCTGGTAGAATGTAACGCACGCTGCTTCTAGAGTCTGGTAGAATGTAACGCACGCTGCTTCTAGAGGCTGGTAGAATGTAACACACTGCTTCTAGAGTCTGGTAGAATGTAACGCACTGCTTCTAGAGGCTGGTAGAATGTAACGCACGCTGCTTCTAGAGGCTGGTAGAATGTAACACATGCTGCTTCTAGAGTCTGGTAGAATGTTGCACACGCTGCTTCTAGAGTCTGGTAGAATGTTGCACAGGCTGCTTCTAGAGTCTGGTAGAATGTTACGCACGCTGCTTCTAGAGGCTGGTAGAATGTAACACATGCTGCTTCTAGAGTCTGGTAGAATGTTGCACACGCTGCTTCTAGAGGCTGGTAGAATGTAATGCACGCTGCTTCTAGAGGCTGGTAGAATGTTACGCACGCTGCTTCTAGAGGCTGGTAGAATGTAACACATGCTGCTTCTAGAGTCTGGTAGAATGTTGCACACGCTGCTTCTAGAGGCTGGTAGAATGTAACGCACGCTGCTTCTAGAGGCTGGTAGAATGTTACGCACGCTGCTTCTAGAGGCTGGTAGAATGTAACGCACGCTGCTTCTAGAGGCTGGTAGAATGTTACGCACGCTGCTTCTAGAGTCTGGTAGAATGTTGCACATGCTGCTTCTAGAGGCTGGTAGAATGTAACGCACGCTGCTTCTGGAGGCTGGTAGAATGTAACGCACGCTGCTTCTAGAGGCTGGTAGAATGTAACGCACGCTGCTTCTAGAGGCTGGTAGAATGTTACGCACGCTGCTTCTAGAGGCTGGTAGAATGTAATGCACGCTGCTTCTAGAGGCTGGTAGAATGTTACGCACGCTGCTTCTAGAGTCTGGTAGAATGTTGCGCACGCTGCTTCTAGAGGCTGGTAGAATGTAACACATGCTGCTTCTAGAGTCTGGTAGAATGTTGCACACGCTGCTTCTAGAGGCTGGTAGAATGTAACACATGCTGCTTCTAGAGGCTGGTAGAATGTTGCACACGCTGCTTCTAGAGGCTGGTAGAATGTAACGCACGCTGCTTCTAGAGTCTGGTAGAATGTTGCACACGCTGCTTCTAGAGGCTGGTAGAATGTAACGCACGCTGCTTCTAGAGGCTGGTAGAATGTTGCACACGCTGCTTCTAGAGTCTGGTAGAATGTAACACATGCTGCTTCTAGAGGCTGGTAGAATGTAACACATGCTGCTTCTAGAGTCTGGTAGAATGTAACGCACGCTGCTTCTAGAGGCTGGTAGAATGTTACGCACGCTGCTTCTAGAGGCTGGTAGAATGTTACGCACGCTGCTTCTAGAGGCTGGTAGAATGTAACACATGCTGCTTCTAGAGTCTGGTAGAATGTTGCACACGCTGCTTCTAGAGTCTGGTAGAATGTTACGCACGCTGCTTCTAGAGTCTGGTAGAATGTTACGCACGCTGCTTCTAGAGGCTGGTAGAATGTAACACATGCTGCTTCTAGAGTCTGGTAGAATGTTGCACACGCTGCTTCTAGAGTCTGGTAGAATGTTACGCACGCTGCTTCTAGAGTCTGGTAGAATGTTACGCACGCTGCTTCTAGAGGCTGGTAGAATGTAACACATGCTGCTTCTAGAGTCTGGTAGAATGTTGCACACGCTGCTTCTAGAGTCTGGTAGAATGTTACGCACGCTGCTTCTAGAGGCTGGTAGAATGTAACACATGCTGCTTCTAGAGTCTGGTAGAATGTTGCACACGCTGCTTCTAGAGGCTGGTAGAATGTAACGCACGCTGCTTCTAGAGGCTGGTAGAATGTAACACATGCTGCTTCTAGAGTCTGGTAGAATGTTGCACACGCTGCTTCTAGAGGCTGGTAGAATGTAACGCACGCTGCTTCTAGAGGCTGGTAGAATGTTACGCACGCTGCTTCTAGAGGCTGGTAGAATGTTACGCACGCTGCTTCTAGAGGTGGGTAGAATGTAACACATGCTGCTTCTAGAGTCTGGTAGAATGTTACGCACGCTGCTTCTAGAGGCTGGTAGAATGTTACGCACGCTGCTTCTAGAGGCTGGTAGAGGCTGGTAGAATGTAAATCACGCTGCTTCTAGAGGCTGGTAGAATGTAACACACTCTGCTTCTAGAGGTGGGTACTGTACTGTACCTCTCCTTATGACCTTAACCCTTCCATACTCCTCACAGTCACATGATAAACCAACTCACTGTTTCCGGAAGGGCTCTCTGACATGTCTGTCTAACACCTCTCCAGACATCACCCCTGTGCCCATGGTTAACGGGGTGGGGGTGGCAGCTAAAGCGCATCCTGATGGTAAGCCTGGTCTGATCTCCAACGGCATGCCCAGCACCATGGTGCACTGCAGAGAGACCACAGAGAGAAGCCTGGCCAACGGAGGGGTGGGGGTGCCCAACGGACACGTGTCCCCCGTCCAGGACAGCCCCTTCATCGGGTACATCATCGCCATGCACAGGAAGATGGTGGGTACCACAGAATAATATATTTTACACAATAAATTTATTAGAATAGAATGTTTTCTATATGATTTTTTTGTTTACTCACTCACACATTGGCCAGTTTATTAGGTACACCCATCTATTACTGTGTTGGACCCCCTTTAACCTCCAGATCAGCCTGAATTCTTTGGGACATTCTATTAAGGTGTCGGAAACGTTTCACAGGGATGTTGGTCCATGCTGACGCGATGACATCACGCAGTTGCTGCAGATTAGATGGTGGTACATTCATACTGTGAACAGCCATTCCAGCTCATCCCATTATGCTCTATTGGGTTGAGGTCTGGTGCCTCGAGTAAGCTGAACTCGCTGTCATGTTCCAGGTGATGTTTTTCACCTCCTCAATTTGTCCCGTGTTGGTGATGGCGTGCCCACTGGAGCCGGTTCTTCTTGTTTTTAGCTGATGGGAGTGGAACCCAGTGTGGTCGTCTGCTGCAATATCCCATCCATGACAAAGACCGACAAGTTGTGTTCCAAGATGCCTTTCTGCACACCACTGTTGTGCTGCGCCGTTATTAGTCTGTTTGTGGCCCTCCTGTTATCTCGAACCATTCCTGCCATTCTCCTCCGACTTCTCTCATCAACGAGCTGTTTTCACCCACAGGACTGGCGCTGACTGGATGTTTTTAGTCTGCAGCACCGTTCTCTGTAAACCCTAGACACAGTCGTGTGTGAAAAGCCCAGGAGGCTGGCAGTTTCTGAGATACTGCACGCGTGACACCGACGATCATACAACGCTCAGTCGCTTGGGTGACTCGTTTTGCCCATTCTAATGTTCAATTGAACAGAAACTGAATGTCTCTGCTTTATATAACAAGCCAGAGCTACGTGACTCTTCCTGTTTCCTCCAGCATCTTCACAAGGTCCTTTGCTGTTGTTCTAGGATTGATTTGCACTTTTCGCACCAAAGTACGTTCATCTCTAGGAGACAGATGGTGTTTATACTTGCGTACTATTGTTTGTACAGATGAACATGGTACCTTCAGGTGTTTGGAAATTGCTCCCAAGGATGAACCAGACTTGTGGAGGTCTACAATTTATTTTCTGAGGTCTTGGCTGATTTCTTTAGATTTTCCCATGATGTCAAGCAAAGAGGCACTGAGTTTGAAGGTAGGCCTTGAAATACATCCACAGGTACACCTCCAATTAACTCAAATGATGTCAATTAGCATATCAGAAGCTTCTAAAGCCATGACATCCTTTTCTGGAATTTTCCAAGCTGTTTAAAGGCACAGTCAACTTAGTGCATGTAAACTTCTGACCCCTGGAATTGTGATACAGTGAAATATAACTGAAATAATCTGTCTGTAAACAATTGTTGGAAAAATTACTTGTGTCATGCACAAAATAGATTTCCTAACCGACTTGCCAAAACTATAGTTTGTTAACACGAATGTGTGGAGTGGTTGAAAATGAGTTTTAATGTGTATGTGAACTTCCGACTTCAAGTGTGTGTGTGTGTGTGTGTGTGTGTGTGTGTGTGTGTGTGTGTGTGTGTGTGTGTGTGTGTAATGAACCAGTCAAACGTTTGGACACACCTACTCGTTCAAGGGTTTTTCTTTATTTTTACTATTTTCTACATTGTAGAATAATAGTGAAGACATCAACACTATGAAATAACACGTATGGAGTCATGTAGTAACCAAAAAAGTGTTAAACAAATCAAAATATAATTGAGTTTCTTGGAAGCAGCCACCCTTTGCCTTGATGACAGCTTTACACACTCTTGGCATTCTCTCAACCAGCTTTATGAGGAAGTCACCTGGAATGCATTTCAATTAACAATTAATTTGTGGAATTTCTTTCTTCCTTAATGGGTTTGAGCCAATCAGTTGTGTTGTGTGGTGGTATACAGAAGATAGCCCTATTTGGTAAAAGACCAAGTCCATATTATGGCAAGAACAGCTCAAATTATAAGAAACGACAGTCCATTACTTGGACTGACCTCATGAGGACCGACACAGGAAAGGAAGACCCAGAGTTACCTCTGCTGCAGAGGATAAATTCATTAGTTACCAGCCACAGAAATCGTTAATTAACTGCCCCTCAAGTTGCAGCCCAAATAAAGTAACAGACACATCTCAACATCAACTGTTCAGAGGAGACTGCGTGAATCAGGTCTTCATGGTCGAATTGCTACAAAGAAACCACTACTAAAGGACACCAATAATAAGATGAGACTTGCTTGTGCCAAAAAACACGAGCAATGGACATTAGACCTGTGGAAATCTGTCCTTTGGTCTGATGAGTCCAAATTTGATATTTTTGGTTCCATCTGCCGTGTCTTTTTGAGAACGGATGATCACCGCAAGTGTGATTCCCACCGTGAAGCATGGAGGAGGAGGTGTGATGGTGTGATGGATGCTTTGCTGGTGACACTGTCAGTGATTTTATTTAGAATTCAAGGCACACTTAACCAGCATGGTTACCACGGCATTCTGCAGCGATACGCCATCCCATCACGTTTTCACTTAGTCCCACTATCATTTGTTTTTCAACAGAACAATGACCCAACACACCAGGCTGTGTAAGGGATATTTGACCAAGAAGGAGAGTGATTGAGTGCTGCATCAGATGACCTGGCTTCCACAATCACCCGACCTCAACCCAATTGAGATGGTTTTGGATGAGTTGAACCGCAGAGTGAAGGAAAAGCAGCCAACAAGTGCTCAGTGTATGTGGGAACTCCTTCACGACTGTTGGAAAAGTATTCCAGGTGAAGCTGGTTGAGAGAATGCCAAGAGTGTGCAAAGCTGTCATCAAGGCAAAGGGTGGCAACTTTGAAGAATCTCAAAAATAAAATATATTTGGATTGGTTTAACAATTTTTGTTGATTCCATGTGTTATTTCATAGTTTTGATGTTTTCTCTAGTATTCTACAATGTAGGAATTAGTCAAAAATAAAGAAAAACCCTTGAATGAGTAGATGTTCTAAAAGTCTTGACTGGTACTGTGTGTATATATACATATACATATATATATATATGTATATGTGTGTATATATACGTATGTATATGTGTATATATACGTGTGTATATGTATGTGTGTATATATATATATATATATATATATATATATATATATATATATATATATATATATATATATATATATGTATGTATGTGTGTGTGCTGCTATTGTGGGCATCAGGCACACTCCGAGTTGGCATTCCACACCTAAATCTCTAGATGCTGTTTTCCACTGTGCCCTTAGATTCAATTCTGGTGATTTTTATTTTAGAATGCAACATTGTATCTCAGTCGTTAAGAAGAGATTCCGCATTCTGTTTATTCACAAAACGCTCCTGCACAATTTTCCCAAATTGTATCTGACAACACTGGTCAAGGTCACAACAATAGAATGCAGTAACAAGAGCACAATACTGAGTCGTGCTCGAGGTTCCAATGGTGGCTTCTGATTTAGGGAGACCTGTATTTTAGTTTTTTATGCTCCTGAGATGTGGATGTGTTTCAGGGGGAGGCTCAGGGTTGGATGCGTTGTAGGGGGGAGGCTCAGGGTTGGATGCGTTGTAGGGGGGAGGCTCAGGGTTGGATGTGTTTCAGGGGGGAGGCTCAGGGTTGGATGCGTTGGAGGGGGGAGGCTCAGGGTTGGATGTGTTGGAGGGGGGAGGCTCAGGGTTGGATGTGTTGGCGGGGGAGGCTCAGGGTTGGATGTGTTGTAGGGGGGAGGCTCAGGGTTGGATGCGTTGGAGGGGGGAGGCTCAGGGTTGGATGTGTTGGAGGGGGGAGGCTCAGGGTTGGATGTGTTGGAGGGGGGAGGCTCAGGGTTGGATGTGTTGGAGGGGGGAGGCTCAGGGTTGGATGTGTTGGAGGGGGGAGGCTCAGGGTTGGATGTGTTGGAGGGGGGAGGCTCAGGGTTGGATGTGTTGGAGGGGGGAGGCTCAGGGTTGGATGTGTTTCAGGGGGAGGCTCAGGGTTGGATGTGTTTCAGGGGGGAGGCTCAGGGTTGGATGTGTTGCAGGGGGGAGGCTCAGGGTTGGATGTGTTGCAGGGGGGAGGCTCAGGGTTGGATGTGTTGCAGGGGGGAGGCTCAGGGTTGGATGTGTTGGAGGGGGGAGGCTCAGGGTTGGATGTGTTTCAGGGGGGAGGCTCAGGGTTGGATGTGTTGGAGGGGGGAGGCTCAGGGTTGGATGTGTTTCAGGGGGAGGCTCAGGGTTGGATGTGTTGGAGGGGGGAGGCTCAGGGTTGGATGTGTTGGAGGGGGGAGGCTCAGGGTTGGATGTGTTTCAGGGGGGAGGCTCAGGGTTGGATGTGTTGGAGGGGGGAGGCTCAGGGTTGGATGTGTTGCAGGGGGGAGGCTCAGGGTTGGATGTGTTGGAGGGGGGAGGCTCAGGGTTGGATGTGTTTCAGGGGGAGGCTCAGGGTTGGATGTGTTGGAGGGGGGAGGCTCAGGGTTGGATGTGTTGGAGGGGGGAGGCTCAGGGTTGGATGTGTTTCAGGGGGAGGCTCAGGGTTGGATGTGTTGGAGGGGGGAGGCTCAGGGTTGGATGTGTTGGAGGGGGGAGGCTCAGGGTTGGATGTGTTGGAGGGGGGAGGCTCAGGGTTGGATGTGTTGGAGGGGGGAGGCTCAGGGTTGGATGTGTTGGAGGGGGGAGGCTCAGGGTTGGATGTGTTGGAGGGAGGAGGCTCAGGGTTGGATGTGTTGGAGGGGGGAGGCTCAGGGTTGGATGTGTTGGAGGGGGAGGCTCAGGGTTGGATGTGTTGCAGGGGGGAGGCTCAGGGTTGGATGTGTTGGAGGGGGGAGGCTCAGGGTTGGATGTGTTGTAGGGGGGAGGCTCAGGGTTGGATGTGTTGCAGGGGGGAGGCTCAGGGTTGGATGTGTTGGAGGGGGGAGGCTCAGGGTTGGATGTGTTGGAGGGGGGAGGCTAAGGGTTGGATGTGTTGGAGGGGGGAGGCTCAGGGTTGGATGTGTTGTAGGGGGAGGCTCAGGGTTGGATGTGTTGTAGGGGGGAGGCTCAGGGTTGGATGTGTTGGAGGGGGGAGGCTCAGGGTTGGATGTGTTTCAGGGGGGTGCTCAGGGTTGGATGTGTTGGAGGGGGGAGGCTCAGGGTTGGATGTGTTTCAGGGGGGTGCTCAGGGTTGGATGTGTTGGAGGGGGGAGGCTCAGGGTTGGATGTGTTGGAGGGGGGAGGCTCAGGGTTGGATGTGTTGGAGGGGGGAGGCTCAGGGTTGGATGTGTTGCAGGGGGGAGGCTCAGGGTTGGATGTGTTGTAGGGGGGTGCTCAGGGTTGGATGTGTTGGAGGGGGGAGGCTCAGGGTTGGATGTGTTGTAGGGGGAGGCTCAGGGTTGGATGTGTTGGAGGGGGGAGGCTCAGGGTTGGATGTGTTGGAGGGGGGAGGCTCAGGGTTGGATGTGTTGTAGGGGGAGGCTCAGGGTTGGATGTGTTGCAGGGGGGAGGCTCAGGGTTGGATGTGTTGTAGGGGGAGGCTCAGGGTTGGATGTGTTGGAGGGGGGAGGCTCAGGGTTGAATACGTTGCAAGGGGAGGCTCAGGGTTGGATGTGTTGGAGGGGGGAGGCTCAGGGTTGGATGTGTTGGAGGGGGAGGCTCAGGGTTGGATGTGTTGGAGGGGGGAGGCTCAGGGTTGGATGTGTTGGAGGGGGGAGGCTCAGGGTTGGATGTGTTGGAGGGGGGAGGCTCAGGGTTGGATGTGTTGGAGGGGGGAGGCTCAGGGTTGGATGTGTTGGAGGGGGGAGGCTCAGGGTTGGATGTGTTGGAGGGGGGAGGCTCGGGGTTGAATACGTTGCAAGGGGAGGCTCAGGGTTGAATGCCTTGCGGGGGAGGCTCAGGGTTGAATGTGTTGTAGGGGGAGGCTCAGGGTTGAATGCCTTGCAGGGGGAGGCTCAGGGTTGAATGCCTTGCAGGGGGAGGCTCAGGGTTGAATGTGTTGTAGGGGGAGGCTCAGGGTTGAATGTGTTGCAGGGTGAGGCTCAGGGTTGGATGTGGAGGCTCAGGGTTGGATGTGGAGGCTCAGGGTTGGATGTGGAGGCTCAGGGTTGGATGTGGAGGCTCAGGGTTGGATGTGGAGGCTCAGGGTTGAATGTGTTGCAGGGGGAGGCTCAGGGTTGAATGTGGAGGCTCAGGGTTGAATGTGGAGGCTCAGGGTTGAATGTGGCGGCTCAGGGTTGAATGTGGAGGCTCAGAGTTGAATGTGGAGGCTCAGGGTTGAATGTGTTGCAGGGGGGGCTCAGGGTTGAATGCGTTGCAGGGGGAGACTCAGGGTTGAGGTGGGGGTGCTCAGGGTTGAATGCGAGGCTCAGAGTTGAGTTGGGGGTGCTCAGGGTGAATGCGAGGCTCAGGGTTGAGGTGGGGGTGCTCAGGGTTGAATGCGAGGCTCAGGGTTGAGGTGGGGGTGCTCTAAGTGAAGGTTGGCTTTGTTTTTATGATCATGTTTCATAATGTAGTATTTTGTGTTTTGTACTGATGTGTGTATTGTGAAAAAGAGACATGGTCTCTGACACCCTGTTGAAGTTAAATATATAGAAGGAGAGTATCAATGAGGAAATACATTTCTCATGTTTCGACATCGAGGTTCGTAGTTCTGACCTTTTTTTAAAAAAATACAATAAAATATTCCTGTGTGTCTTCCTGTAGATGCGGACAGAGTTGTATTTCCTGTCCAGTCAGAAGAACCGTGCCAGTCTGTTTGGGATGCCCCTGATCGTTCCCTGTACAGTTCACACCAGTCAGAAGGACCTGTACGATGCTGTCTGGATACAGGTGGCCCGTCTGGCCAGCCCTCTGCCCCCGCAAGAGGCCAGCAACCATGCACAGGACTGGTCAGTACCCCCACACACACACACACACACACACACACACACACGCCACATCACAGACACACACAGGGCTAGTCGGCAAGTCTCCACTTGATTGACTGAACAGGGTTATTATGGCGATTCAGGAAGTCTCCTGTTGATGGTTCTTGATTAAAGGTTTATTTTTATTGACTGAAGCTGATATTGTTTTGTAGGTTGTTAATGATGTCATGTGTGTGTTATGCCCCTACTACAGTGATGACAGTATGGGCTACCAGTACCCCTTCACACTGAGAGTGGTGGGGAAGGATGGCAGCTCGTGTGCCTGGTGTCCCTGGTACAGGTGAGGCCTCCTCCACCATCATCATCATCATCAAAACACACACTTTTCTTCTATTACTGTATCCATCTCATGTTTGGAAAATGGCGTGTGGGGGAAAAGGGCGTGTTTGGGGGAAAACGACGTGTGTGGGGGGAAATGGCGTGTGTGGGGGGGAAATGGCGTGTGTGGGGGGGAAATGGAGTGTGTGGGGGGGAAATGGCGTGTGTGGGGGCAAAGGGCGTGTGTGGGGGGAAACGGCGTGTGTGGGGGGAAACGGCGTGTGTGGGGGGAAACGGCGTGTGTGGGGGCAAAGGGCGTGTGTGGGGGCAAAGGGCGTGTGTGGGGGCAAAGGGCGTGTGTGGGGGCAAAGGGCGTGTGTGGGGGCAAAGGGCGTGTGTGGGGGGAAACGGCGTGTGTGGGGGGAAACGGCGTGTGTGGGGGGAAACGGCGTGTGTGGGGGGAAACGGCGTGTGTGGGGGGGAAACGGCGTGTGTGGGGGGGGAACGGCGTGTGTGGGGGGGAAATGGCGTGTGTGGGGGGGAAATGGCGTGTGTGTGTGGGGAAAACGGCATGTGTGGGGGAAAACGGCGTGTGTGTTGGTACCATCTCTGTGCTTCTGCTCGTGTGTGTTACTGTGTGTGTACAGGTTCTGTCGAGGCTGTGCGGTGGACTGTACGGAGGACAGGGCCTCGGTAGGAAACGCCTGCATAGCTGTCGACTGGGACCCGACAGCCCTGCACCTCCGCTACCAGACTTCACAGGAGAGGGTAATGCTCACGTAGCCGGGGCTTTCTATATGAAGCAGGCAGACAGGCATCGAGGCATTCAGTTACTGTTTGATTGAATGTTAGAATGGGCATAAGGAATGACAAGAGCGCGTGGTATGATCATCAGCGGTATGATCATCAGTGGTATGATCATCAGTGCCATGCGTGCTGGATCCACTATCTCATAAGCGGCTGACCTCCTGACCTTTTTACGTACGACGGTGTCTCTCGGGTTTTCCCCAGAACGGTGCTGCAAATGAAACAAATCCAGTCCAGTGGGCAAAAAAACACTCGTTCATGAGGGAAGTCGGAGGAGAATGGCAAGATTCGTGCAAGCTTACAGGCGGGCCTCGAACAGACAAATGACGGTGCAGAATCAATCAATCAATCTAATGTATTTATAAAGTCCTTCTTACATCAGCTGATGTCTCAAGGTGCTGAACAGAAACCCAGCCTAAAACCCCAAACAGCAAGCAATGCAGATGTAGAAGCACAGTAGCTAGGAAAAACTCCCTAGAAAGGCCAGAACCTAGGAAGAAACATAGAGAGGAACCAGGCACTGAGGGGTGGCCAGTCCTCTTCTGGCTGTGCGGGGTTGAGATTATAACAGAACATGGCCAAGATGTTCAAAAGTTCATAGATGACAAGCAGGGTCAAATAATAATAATCACAGTGGTTGTAGAGGGTGCAACAGGTCGGCACCTCCAGGAGTAAATGTCAGAACAGCATCTCAGAACACAACTCGTCGGTCTTTGTCACGGAAGGGATATTGCAGCAGACAACCACACTGGGTTCCACTCCTATCAGCTAAAAACAAGAAGAAACGGCTCCAGTGGGCACGCCATCAACAACACTGGACAATTGCGGAGTGGAAAAACATTGCCTGGTCCAACGAATCCCAGTCCCTGTTGTGTCATGCTGATGGCAGTCAGAATAGGGCGTAAGCAACATGAGTTCATGGCCCCGTCCTGCCTGGTGTCAACGGTACAGGCTGGTGGCGGTGGGGTACTGGTGTGGGGAATGTTTTCCTAGCACACGTTAGGTCCCTTGATACCAATTGAGCAACAGTTGAACGCCACACCTTGTAGAATCCATTCCCTGAAGAATTCAGGCTGTTCCGGAGGCAAAGATGGATCCGACCCAGTACTAGATGGGTGTACCTAATAAACTGGCCACTGAGTGTATATCGTATAGCATTTTCTACAGCCCTTTACATACTGGAGCCGTACAGCCTTACACCTCCCTCTACCAGACAGGAGAGGGTCAGTCATCAGATCCTATAGGAAAAGATCACGTCCACACAGGTGCTGGAGATATGTTGAGTATAAAGACGCATGATGGCACCAGAGACCTTTACCCAGATCAAGGCTTCCCCATCTTCCCTGGCTCTGTCCCTGATCTTAGCAATGTAGTGAGGAGCAGAGTCACATCTAACCCCCTTTTCCCTGTCTACATCTAACCCCCTTCTCCCTGTATCTGTCCCGTCTAACCCCCTTCTCCCTGTCTATCTGTCCCGTCTAACCCCCTTCTCCCTGTATCTGTCCCGTCTAACCCCTGTCTATCTGTCCCGTCTAACCCCCTTCACCCTGTCTATCTGTCCCGTCTAACCCCCTTCTCCCTGTCTATCTGTCCCGTCTAACCCCCTTCTCCCTGTATCTGTCCCGTCTAACCCCTGTCTATCTGTCCCGTCTAACCCCCTTCTCCCTGTCTATCTGTCCCGTCTAACCCCCTTCTCCCTGTCTATCTGTCCCGTCTAACCCCCTTCTCCCTGTCTATCTGTCCCGTCTAACCCCCTTCTCCCTGTCTATCTGTCCCGTCTAACCCCCTTCTCCCTGTCTATCTGTCCCGTCTAACCCCCTTCTCCCTGTCTATCTGTCCCGTCTAACCCCCTTCTCCCTGTCTATCTGTCCCGTCTAACCCCCTTCTCCCTGTCTATCTGTCCCGTCTAACCCCCTTCTCCCTGTCTATCTGTCCCGTCTAACCCCCTTCTCCCTGTCTATCTGTCCCGTCTAACCCCCTTCTCCCTGTCTATCTGTCCCGTCTAACCCCCTTCTCCCTGTCTCTCTCTGTCCCGTCTAACCCCCTTCTCCCTGTATCTCTCTGTCCCGTCTAACCCCCTTCTCCCTGTCTCTCTCTGTCCCGTCTAACCCCCTTCTCCCTGTCTATCTGTCCCGTCTAACCCCCTTCTCCCTGTCTATCTGTCCTGTCTAACCCCCTTCTCCCTGTCTATCTGTCCCGTCTAACCCCGTTCTCCGTCTCTCTCTCTCTAGATAGTAGAGGAGCACTGTAGTGTGCAGCAGAGTCGCAGGGCCCAGGCAGAGCCCATCAGTCTAGACAGTTGTCTGAAGGCCTTCACCAGTGAGGAGGAGCTGGGAGAGGATGAGCTCTACTACTGCTCCAAGTGCAAGACCCACCGCCTGGCCACCAAGAAACTGGACCTGTGGAGACTGCCGCCTATACTGGTCAGAACACTGACACACACACACTGTAGTTAGATGTAATGAGGATACCAGATACTAGTGTTGCCCACTATACCCAAACTTTGCTACTTTTTCGATATGAGAAGATGAAAAACGGTTCGGTACAAGATGTGCCTCACGTCAAGTACGGATTGAGGGGATCCAGTCTGTCTAGTAATTTGTCTGAATCTTCTCTAGGGGGCGGTAGTAAGCTAGCCAGGCTACTTGTCTTCTCTAGGGGGCGGTAGTAAGCTAGCCAGGCTACTTGTCTTCTCTAGGGGGCGGTAGTAAGCTAGCCAGGCTACTTGTCTTCTCTAGGGGGCGGTAGTAAGCTAGCCAGGCTACTTGTCTTCTCTAGGGGGCAGTAGTCAGCTAGCCAGGCTACTTGTCTTCTCTCGGGGGCAGTAGTCAGCTAGCCAGGCTACTTGTCTTCTCTAGGGGGCAGTAGTAAGCTAGCCAGGCTACTTGTCTTCTCTAGGGGGCAGTAGTAAGCTAGCCAGGCTACTTGTCTTCTCTAGGGGGCAGTAGGAAGCTATCCAGGCTACTTATCTTCTCTCGGGGGCAGTAGTCAGCTAGCCAGGCTACTTGTCTTCTCTAGGGGGCAGTAGTCAGCTCGCCAGGCTACTTGTCTTCTCTAGGGGGCAGTAGTAAGCTAGCCAGGCTACTTGTCTTCTCTCGGGGGCAGTAGTAAGCTAGCCAGGCTACTTGTCTTCTCTAGGAGGCAGTAGTAAGCTAGCCAGGCTACTTGTCTTCTCTAGGGGGCAGTAGTAAGCTAGCCAGGCTACTTGTGTTCTCAAGGGGGCAGTAGTAAGCTAGCCAGGCTACTTGTCTTCTCTAGGGGGCAGTAGTAAGCTAGCCAGGCTACTTGTGCATGTAGATGACACAGCCCGAGCCACATTTGATAAGCAAGTGAGAGGAGAGAGAATGCCGACAGCATGGCTTCTTCTAAGGAAAACATCATACCTCCACTCCCGCAGCTTGTCCATAGGACTTAGGACTCCACAGAACTGGGATTTACGGAAGAGTGGCCAGAAAAAAACTTTGCTTAAAGAAAAAAAATAAGCAAACGCGTTTGGTGTTTGCCAAAAGGCATGTGGGAGTCTCCCCAAACATATGGAAGAAGGTACTATGGTCAGATGAGACTAAAATAGAGCTTTTTGGCCATCAAGGAAAACGCTATGTCTGGCGCAAACCCAACACCTTTCATCACCCCGAGAACACCATCACCACAGTGAAGCATGGTGGTGGCAGCATCATGCTGTGGGGATGTTTTTCATCGGCAGGGACTGGGAAACTGGTCAGAATTTAAGGTATGATGGATGACGCTAAATACAGGGAAATTCTTGAGGGAAACCTGTTGGAGTCTTCCAGAGATTTGAGACTGTGACGGCGGTTCACCTTCCAGCAGGACAATGACCCTAAGCATACTGCTAAAGCAACACTCGAGTGGTTAAAGTGGAAACATTTAAATGTATTGGAATGGCCTATTCAAAACCCGTGGGGGATAGTTATACACACAAGTTTTCTTTTTTTTCTTTTTTGTCTTATTTCTTGTTTTCACAATAAAACATATTTTGCATCTTCAAAGTGGTATGGATGTTGTGTATACAAATGATACAAAAATCTATTTTAATTCCAGGTTGTGGGGCAACAAAATAGGAAAAATGCCAAGGGGGGGGTGAATACCCGTAAACCTAGTGGTCAAACTGACCATTTTTCCAATCGTTTTTCCACCATTCATTTTTCCCATAGTGGATTTTAGAAACACTTCAAATGAGGGCTGTGTTTGGTGTAATGCTTACCCTGGTGTGATGTTTTGATAACCGTGGAAATCTCTCTCCTAAAATCCCCTATTGGAAAAATGATTGGAACCATTTTCCTGTATGACCGCTAGGTTTTATGGGTATTATGACTTCTACTGTGGTACTCTGTGGTCTGTCAGTATTAGACAGAATGTCGTGACCCCGTGTGGGGAAAACAACCTGAGGTTACCTCATTTGGCTCACAGCAAAAAAAACTTGACCTTTTTCCAAGTACAATTTTGTTGTTGTCGGCTTGTTTTAGTAAATAGCAAAACTACATTTTAAGTCAAGTACAACATGTCTAAAGATTACTTTTCAACATTGCCTGCTCCCGAGCGTTTTCACTCCTTAGAAAAACGTAGTATTCTAGGGCTTCCCTAGGGCCCATTTTCTTGACGGTGCTAGCAGCCACGTGACTTAGTGCTAGCTAGCTACCGACCGGAACATTAAGCTTGCCAAGACCAACAACACAAAAAAAAAAACTGACTATAAAGTAGTGAGTGGAGTTACAAACAGATTATACTTAAACAAGTTAAATATCTTACTTGTGATGAAATGTTTTCCACAAACATATTGTATTTACGTGTAGCCTACTTGGACACGCCGGGCCCCACATTTCCAACTCTCTGACGCCATCTGTACTTTACCTTTTATAATATTTATATATTTGTCAACTTTTACATCACTACATTACCCAAAAAAGGTCATGTACTTTTTACTCCATACAATTTCCCTGACACCCAAAAGTACTCGTTACATTTTGAGTGGAAAATGGTCCTATTCACACACTTACCAAGAGAACATCTCTGGTCATCCCTACTGCCTCTGATCTGGAGGACTCACTAAACAAAGAACATCCCTGGTCATCTCTACTGCCTCTGATCTGGAGGACTCACTAAACAGAGAACATCCCTGGTCATCCCTACTGCCTCTGATCTGGAGGACTCACTAAACAGAGAACATCTCTGGTCATCCCTACTGCCTCTGATCTGGAGGACTCACTAAACAGAGAACATCCCTGGTCATCCCTACCGCCTCTGATCTGGAGGACTCACTAAACAGAGAACATCCCTGGTCATCCCTACCGCCTCTGATCTGGAGGACTCACTAAACAGAGAACATCCCTGGTCATCCCTACCGCCTCTGATCTGGAGGACTCACTAAACAGAGAACATCCCTGGTCATCCCTACTGCCTCTGATCTGGAGGACTCACTAAACAGAGAACATCCCTGGTCATCTCTACTGCCTCTGATCTGGAGGACTCACTAAACAGAGAACATCCCTGGTCATCCCTACTGCCTCTGATCTGGAGGACTCACTAAACAGAGAACATCCCTGGTCATCCCTACCGCCTCTGATCTGGAGGACTCACTAAACAGAGAACATCCCTGGTCATCCCTACTGCTTCTGATCTGACTGACTCACTAAACAGAGAACATCCCTGGTCATCCCTACCGCCTCTGATCTGAAGGACTCACTAAACAGAGAACATCACTGGTCATCCCTACTGTCTCTGATCTGGAGGACTCACTAAACAGAGAACATCCCTGGTCATCCCTACCGCCTCTGATCTGGAGGACTCACTAAACAGAGAACATCCCTGGTCATCCCTACTGCCTCTGATCTGGAGGACTCACTAAACAGAGAACATCCCTGGTCATCCCTACCGCCTCTGATCTGGAGGACTCACTAAACAGAGAACATCCCTGGTCATCCCTACTGCCTCTGATCTGGAGGACTCACTAAACAGAGAACATCCCTGGTCATCCCTACTGCCTCTGATCTGGAGGACTCACTAAACAGAGAACATCCCTGGTCATCCCTACTGCCTCTGATCTGGAGGACTCACTAAACAGAGAACATCCCTGGTCATCCCTACTGCCTCTGATCTGGAGGACTCACTAAACAGAGAACATCCCTGGTCATCCCTACTGCCTCTGATCTGGAGGACTCACTAAACAGAGAACATCCCTGGTCATCCCTACTGCCTCTGATCTGGAGGACTCACTAAACAGAGAACATCCCTGGTCATCCCTACTGCCTCTGATCTGGAGGACTCACTAAACAGAGAACATCCCTGGTCATCCCTACTGCCTCTGATCTGGCGGACTCACTAAACAGAGAACATCCCTGGTCATCCCTACTGCCTCTGATCTGGAGGACTCACTAAACAGAGAACATCCCTGGTCATCCCTACTGCCTCTGATCTGGAGGACTCACTAAACAGAGAACATCTCTGGTCATCCCTACTGCCTCTGATCTGGAGGACTCACTAAACAGAGAACATCCCTGGTCATCTCTACTGCCTCTGATCTGGAGGACTCACTAAACAGAGAACATCCCTGGTCATCCCTACTGCCTCTGATCTGGAGGACTCACTAAACAGAGAACATCCCTGGTCATCTCTACTGCCTCTGATCTGGAGGACTCACTAAACAGAGAACATCCCTGGTCATCCCTACTGCCTCTGATCTGGAGGACTCACTAAACAGAGAACATCCCTGGTCATCCCTACTGCCTCTGATCTGGAGGACTCACTAAACAGAGAACATCCCTGGTCATCCCTACTGCCTCTGATCTGGAGGACTCACTAAACAGAGAACATCCCTGGTCATCCCTACCGCCTCTGATCTGGAGGACTCACTAAACAGAGAACATCCCTGGTCATCCCTACTGCCTCTGATCTGGAGGACTCACTAAACAGAGAACATCCCTGGTCATCCCTACTGCCTCTGATCTGGAGGACTCACTAAACAGAGAACATCCCTGGTCATCCCTACTGCCTCTGATATGGAGGACTCACTAAACAGAGAACATCTCTGGTCATCCCTACTGCCTCTGATCTGGAGGACTCACTAAACAGAGAACATCCCTGGTCATCCCCACCCACCACCACTACATAGCACCCATCATCACTACATAGCACCCACCACCACTACATAGCACCCAGCCTCACTACATAGCACCCACCACCACTACATAGCACCCACCATCACTACATAGCAACCACAATCACTACATAGCACCCACCACCACTACATAGCACCCACCACCACTACATAGCACCCACCACCACTACATAGCACCCAGCCTCACTACATAGCACCCACCCTCACTACATAGCACCCACCATCACTGCATAGCACCCACCATCACTACATAGCACCCACCATCACTACATAGCACCCACCATCACTACATAGCACCCAGCCTCACTACATAGCACCCAGCCTCACTACATAGCACCCAGCCTCACTACATAGCACCCACCACCACTACATAGCACCCAGCATCACTACATAGCACCCACCATCACTACATAGCACCCACCACCACTACATAGCACCCACCATCACTACATAGCACCCAGCCTCACTACATAGCAGCCACCATCACTACATAGTATGACTGAAACGCAGTATACTTTACACCACTATTTCCTGTATTATTTGTATTTATTATTATTATTATTATTATTATTATTATTATTTATTAAAAGAGCAAGAGCTCATTATTAGCAATGTAAACAGACGTGTCTACATCGATGTTTCATATTAGTTGATGTTGTTGCTTGGCTCTGCGTTGCAGATAGTACACCTGAAGAGATTCCAGTTTGTGAACGGCCGCTGGATCAAGTCTCAGAAGATCGTCCAGTTTCCCAGAGAGAGGTTTGACCCTAGTGTTTACCTGGCTCCCCGGGAGGCGGGGCTTAACGGGCTACACAGTCTGCAGAGCCGCAGCGAGGGGGAGGAGCTACGGAGGATAGGAGGAGGAGAAACGGTCTCCTCCATCTCCGCCCCTGCTGGGTTCCTCAACATCCTCAAAGGTCTGATGTCATCCCGTCTACATCCCAAATGGGACCCTTATTCCCCTTTATAGTGCATAGTCCCTATGGACCCTGGTCAAATGTAGTGCACTATATAGGGAATAGGGTGCCATCTGTCTCGCTCCTGGTTGTGTTTCATTACTTCACCTGTCTCATGTGACTGTTGCTTCCAAGTCCCTGATTATCTTGATGATAGCCCAGTGATCTGCAGTAGTTTCCCATTGTTAAACAAACCAGTCATTCAGAAAGAGATAATAAAAACGCACAGAAACAACCGAAACCAGAGCAAACATATATTTACTTCTATTCATAGTGCACAATACACCACATAGCCCATATACACAGGAAGAATGAGGTCAAGTTGTTTTACTGAGCCTCGCTCTCTCTCTGTCTCTCTCTGTCTCTCTCTCGCTCTCTCTCTCGCTCTCTCTCTGTCTCTCTCTCTCTCGCTCTCTCTCTGTCTCTCTCTGTCTCTCTCTCTCTCTGTCTCTCTGTATCTCTCTCTCTCTCTCTCTCTCTCTGTCTATCTGTATCTCTCTCTCTCTCTCTCTCTCTCTCTCTGTCTCTCTCTCTCTCTCTCTGTGTCTCTCTCTCTCTCTCTCTCTCTCTCTCTCTCTCTCTCTCTGTCTATATCTCTCTCTCTGTCTATTTCTCTCTTTTTCTCTCTCTGTCTCTGTCTCTCTCTCTCTGTCTCTCTCTCTCTCTCTCTCTCTCTCTTTCTCTCTCTCTCTCTCTCTCTCTCTCTCTCTGTGTCTCTCTCTGTATCTCTCTCTCTCTCTCTCTCTGTCTATTTCTCTCTTTCTCTGTCTCTCTGTCTCTCTCTCTCGCTGTGTCTTTCTGTCTCTCTCTCTCTCTCTGTCTCTCTCTCTGTCTGTCTCTCTGTCTCTCTCTCTGTCTCTCTGTCTCTCTCCACAGCCTCTCCTGCTTCAGGCAGGAAGTCAGCCCCTCCCTCTTCCATCAGTTGTACCAGCAGCCCCTGCAGCAGCCCCAAGACAGGAGGAGGGTCAGGGAGCACAGGCCACAGACAGACCCGCCTCAGGCTTCCCCAGCTGGGCAGCCGCCACCGCCTCTCCAACAGCAAGGAGAACCTGGAGGGTAGTACCAGGGAGGGGGGCAGCGACTCCGACACCGAGCCCAGGGAGGGAAGACTGCAGGCGGACACGGAGGGTGGGCTCGTGGGAGTGAGGAGCGAGCCGGAGATGTCCACCACAGACGCGTTTAGCAGCCTCAGTGACGTCATCGTCATGAACGGGGACAGCGGTGGCTATTGCGACGGGCTACAGCGCACGGAGGCCAGTACGGCGCCCAGCACGAACCTAGAGACACCCACCACCACCCTTCTGCACCAAAGAGACAACAGCCTGGAGAACATCTACAACTTATATGCAATTTCAGTGAGTGCTTCCAAAACTTCTTGGAGGTTAGCCTCCTAACCTATTCCTCGGGAAGTTAGGAATTAGTTTAATATATATATATATATATATAGTTTAATATATATATAGTTAGATATTTTGGGTTCCGAATGACTCTAGAAGGTTGGTGTAGATTAGAAAGCCTCTGTCCCAAACGGCACCCTATTCCCTATATCGTATACTACTTTTGACCAGGGCTAGCACCCTATTCCCTATATAGTACACTACTTTTGACCAGGGCTAGCACCCTATTCCCTATATAGTACACTACTTTCGACCAGGGCTAGCACCCTATTCCCTATATAGTACACTACTTTTGACCAGGGCTAGCACCCTATTCCCTATATCGTATACTACTTTTGACCAGGGCTAGCACCCTATTCCCTATATCGTACACTACTTTTGACCAGGGCTGGCACCCTATTCCCTATATAGTATACTACTTTTGACCAGGGCTAGCACCCTATTCCCTATATAGTACACTACTTTTGACCAGGGCTGGCACCCTATTCCCTATATAGTACACTACTTTTGACCAGGGCTAAGCACCCTATTCCGTACACTACTTTTGACCAGGGCTAGCACCCTATTCCCTATATCGTATACTACTTTTGACCAGGGCTAGCACCCTATTCCCTATATAGTATACTACTTTTGACCAGGGCTAGCACCCTATTCCGTACACTACTTTCGACCAGGGCTAGCACCCTATTCCCTATATCGTATACTACTTTTGACCAGGGCTAGCACCCTATTCCCTATATAGTATACTACTTTTGACCAGGGCTAGCACCCTATTCCCTATATAGTATACTACTTTTGACCAGGGCTGGCACCCTATTCCCTATATAGTACACTACTTTTGACCAGGGCTAGCACCCTATTCCCTATATCGTATACTACTTTTGACCAGGGCTAGCACCCTATTCCCTATCTAGTACACTACTTTTGACCAGGGCTAGCACCCTATTCCCTATATCGTACACTACTTTTGACCAGGGCTAGCACCCTATTCCCTATATCGTATACTACTTTTGACCAGGGCTAGCACCCTATTCCCTATATAGTACACTACTTTTGACCAGGGCTAGCACCCTATTCCCTATATCGTACACTACTTTTGACCAGGGCTGGCACCCTATTCCCTATATAGTATACTACTTTTGACCAGGGCTAGCACCCTATTCCCTATATAGTACACTACTTTTGACCAGGGCTAGCACCCTATTCCCTATATAGTACACTGCTTTTGACCAGGGCTAGCACCCTATTCCCTATATCGTACACTACTTTTGACCAGGGCTAGCACCCTATTCCCTATATAGTACACTACTTTTGACCAGGGCTAGCACCCTATTCCCTATATAGTACACTACTTTTGACCAGGGCTGGCACCCTATTCCCTATATAGTATACTACTTTTGACCAGGGCTAGCACCCTATTCCCTATATAGTACACTACTTTTGACCAGGGCTGGCACCCTATTCCCTATATAGTACACTACTTTTGACCAGGGCTAGCACCCTATTCCGTACACTACTTTTGACCAGGGCTAGCACCCTATTCCCTATATCGTATACTACTTTTGACCAGGGCTAGCACCCTATTCCCTATATAGTACACTACTTTTGACCAGGGCTAGCACCCTATTCCCTATATAGTACACTACTTTTGACCAGGGCTGGCACCATATTCTCTATATAGTACACTACTTTTGACCAGGGCTAGCACCCTATTCCCTATATAGTACACTACTTTTGACCAGGGCTGGCACCCTATTCCCTATATCGTACACTACTTTTGACCAGGGCTGGCACCCTATTCCCTATATAGTACACTACTTTTGACCAGGGCTAGCACCCTATTCCCTATATCGTATACTACTTTTGACCAGGGCTGGCACCCTATTCCCTATATAGTACACTACTTTTGACCAGGGCTAGCACCCTATTCCCTATAGAGTACACTACTTTTGACCAGGGCTAGCACCCTATTCCCTATATAGTACACTACTTTTGACCAGGGCTAGCACCCTATTCCCTATATCGTACACTACTTTTACCAGGGCTGGCACCATATTCTCTATATAGTACACTACTTTTGACCAGGGCTGGCACCCTATTCCCTATATAGTACACTACTTTTGACCAGGGCTAGCACCCTATTCCCTATATAGTATACTACTTTTGACCAGGGCTGGCACCCTATTCCCTATATAGTACACTACTTTTGACCAGGGCTAGCACCCTATTCCCTATATCGTACACTACTTTTACCAGGGCTGGCACCATATTCTCTATATAGTACACTACTTTTGACCAGGGCTGGCACCCTATTCCCTATATAGTACACTACTTTTGACCAGGGCTAGCACCCTATTCCCTATATAGTATACTACTTTTGACCAGGGCTGGCACCCTATTCCCTA
Source organism: Oncorhynchus mykiss (assembly GCF_057628025.1). Taxonomy (NCBI): domain Eukaryota; kingdom Metazoa; phylum Chordata; class Actinopteri; order Salmoniformes; family Salmonidae; genus Oncorhynchus; species Oncorhynchus mykiss. The sequence goes on from NC_143048.1 coordinate 44,815,792, forward strand.
TATAGTACACTACTTTTGACCAGGGCTAGCACCCTATTCCCTATATAGTACACTACTTTTGCGCATGGCCCATATTGTGTTATTTAATAAGTGTCTCTCTCTCTCTCTCTCTCTCTCTCTCTCTCTCTCTCTCCACAGTGCCATTCAGGTATCATGGGAGGAGGACATTATGTGACCTATGCCAAAAACCCCAACAACAAATGGTACTGTTACAACGACAGCAGCTGTAAGGTAAGAACACACACACACACACACACACACACACACTCATCCTCTACTGATAGTCAATATAATCTAGCAAACCAATTAGTCACTTTAAAGACTAGACTATCTCTTTTCAAGTGCGTACTTGTTTGCCGTGTCCTCCCTAGGAAGTGCACTCGGAGGAGATGGACACGGACTCGGCCTACATCCTGTTCTATGAGCAGCAGGCGGTGGACTACTCTCAGTTCCTGCCAAAGACCGACGGCAAGAAGATGGCCGACACCACTAGCATGGACGAGGACTTTGAGTCTGACTACAAGAAGTACTGTGTCCTGCAGTGATCAGGATAACACCCTCGACCCACCTACCCCTCAACACTCTGCCTGTGACTCTGAACCGACCCACCTACCCCTCAACACTCTGCCTGTGACTCTGAACCGACCCACCTACCCCTCAACACTCTGCCTGTGACTCTGAACCGACCCACTTACCCCTCAACACTCTGCCTGTGACTCTGAACCGACCCACCTACCCCTCAACACTCTGCCTGTGACTCTGAACCGACCCACCTACCCCTCAACACTCTGCCTGTGACTCTGAACCGACCCACCTACCCCTCAACACTCTGCCTGTGACTCTGAACCGACCCACCTACCCCTCAACACTCTGCCTGTGACTCTGAACCGACCCACCTACCCCTCAACACTCTGCCTGTGACTCTGAACCGACCCACCTACCCCCCTCAACACTCTGCCTGTGACTCTGAACCGACCCACTCAGCCGTACACGTATGGAAAGGAAATTAACACAACGCTTCTTCTTCAGCCAATCACTGGTCGCCGAGAAGCACAAAATGGTCGTCACAAACTGAACCACTTGTTTTCCAATATCGGTGGATACCCCCCCCCCTTTGTTGTTTTGAAAGGTTGCCATGGGAACAACATTTAAGCCCCACATAAAGCACTAAACTGGTGTACATTTAGCCTGAGGACCCCCCCCCCTGTATGTGTGCTGGATTACCATCACATAAACTGAGATTGCTTTCCTGTTGTGCATTTTCCTCCCCTGCAGCCGTCAAAATATGTTCCCACGCCTACATAATGTCTGGCTCTATAACTCTATACAGTAACGGTAGGATAAAGATGACTGTGGTGTTGTTATTGGTAAGGGCTCTTATGTTCCTTCTTCAGTAGCGATACTGTCAGTACAAAAAACAACTCGTATTGCTACCTCCACTGTCGCTTGCATTTCATTGGCCAATTGGAACAGTAGAAATTAACCTCACACACTTCCTATGTTGATGTCCACAAACACACACACACACACAAACACACACACACACACACACACACACACACACACACACACACACACACGTGTGAGCAGGTACTTAAAAAAAAAAATACGATCTCCCTTTTATGAAGGAAAGGTTCCACAAAATCGAGGTGTTTGACCTAAATTTGGCCCCGTTGCCAAGCAACTGCCAAAACAAAAATGTGCAATTGCTGATCAGTGTACCCATTACAATCGAATGAGTTTTAGGGGGTGTTCATTGTAAGTCGTTTTAACTCACAAGCTTGAGTTTAAATCGGAGTTATGTTCTGGACAGGTGCCATAGAGGATGTTTCAAAGATTCATATATATATATATATATTTTTATTTGTTTTCTCTTTCTCCAAATACTTATTTTATAGAGATTTATTTTTATTGTATTTTTTTAATGCACAATTTGGTCCCATTTAAAGGTTGATGTCGTCTCCACTGTTTGTCTACAGTACGTTGTAGGGAGCTAGTCTGATACTGTAGATGAATAGGGTACATCCCAGATGGCACCCTATTCCCTAGTGCACTACTTGTGACCTGGGCCCATAGGGAATAGGGTGCCATTTGGGATGGATGCTAGGACTGCCTGTCAAATTACCATGTTGTATCTAGTCCTCACCGCTCCACTCTCTCTCAACAATACCATGTTGTATCTAGTCCTCACCTCACAGCTCCACTCTCTCTCAACAATACCATGTTGTATCTAGTCCTCACCGCTCCACTCTCTCTCAACAATACCATGTTGTATCTAGTCCTCACCTCACAGCTCCACTCTCTCAACAATACCATGTTGTATCTAGTCCTCACCGCTCCACTCTCTCTCAACAATACCATGTTGTATCTAGTCCTCACCTCACAGCTCCACTCTCTCTCAACAATACCATGTTGTATCTAGTCCTCACCGCTCCACTCTCTCTCAACAATACCATGTTGTATCTAGTCCTCACCTCACAGCTCCACTCTCTCAACAATACCATGTTGTATCTAGTCCTCACAGCTCCACTCTCTCAACAATACCATGTTGTATCTAGTCCTCACCGCTCCACTCTCTCTCAACAATACCATGTTGTATCTAGTCCTCACCTCACAGCTCCACTCTCTCTCAACAATACCATGTTGTATCTAGTCCTCACCTCACAGCTCCACTCTCTCTCAACAATACCATGTTGTATCTAGTCCTCACAGCTCCACTCTCTCAACAATACCATGTTGTATCTAGTCCTCACAGCTCCACTCTCTCTCAACAATACCATGTTGTATCTAGTCCTCACCTCTCCACTCTCTCAACAATACCATGTTGTATCTAGTCCTCACAGCTCCACTCTCTCTCAACAATACCATGTTGTATCTAGTCCTCACAGCTCCACTCTCTCAACAATACCATGTTGTATCTAGTCCTCACAGCTCCACTCTCTCAACAATACCATGTTGTATCTAGTCCTCACCGCTCCACTCTCTCAACAATACCATGTTGTATCTAGTCCTCACCTCACAGCTCCACTCTCTCAACAATACCATGTTGTATCTAGTCCTCACCGCTCCACTCTCTCTCAACAATACCATGTTGTATCTAGTCCTCACCTCACAGCTCCACTCTCTCTCAACAATACCATGTTGTATCTAGTCCTCACCTCACAGCTCCACTCTCTCAACAATACCATGTTGTATCTAGTCCTCACAGCTCCACTCTCTCAACAATACCATGTTGTATCTAGTCCTCACAGCTCCACTCTCTCAACAATACCATGTTGTATCTAGTCCTCACCTCACAGTTCCACTCTCTCAACAATACCATGTTGTATCTAGTCCTCACCGCTCCACTCTCTCTCAACAATACCATGTTGTATCTAGTCCTCACCGCTCCTCTCTCAACAATACCATGTTGTATCTAGTCCTCACCTCACAGCTCCACTCTCTCAACAATACCATGTTGTATCTAGTCCTCACCGCTCCACTCTCTCTCAACAATACCATGTTGTATCTAGTCCTCACCTCTCCACTCTCTCTCAACAATACCATGTTGTATCTAGTCCTCACCTCTCCACTCTCTCTCAACAATACCATGTTGTATCTAGTCCTCACCTCACAGCTCCACTCTCTCAACAATACCATGTTGTATCTAGTCCTCACCTCACAGCTCCACTCTGTCAACAATACCATGTTGTATCTAGTCCTCACCTCACAGCTCCACTCTCTCAACAATACCATGTTGTATCTAGTCCTCACCTCTCCACTCTCTCTCAACAATACCATGTTGTATCTAGTCCTCACAGCTCCACTCTCTCAACAATACCATGTTGTATCTAGTCCTCACCTCTCCACTCTCTCTCAACAATACCATGTTGTATCTAGTCCTCACAGCTCCACTCTGTCAACAATACCATGTTGTATCTAGTCCTCACCTCTCCACTCTCTCTCAACAATACCATGTTGTATCTAGTCCTCACAGCTCCACTCTGTCAACAATACCATGTTGTATCTAGTCCTCACAGCTCCACTCTCAACAATACCATGTTGTATCTAGTCCTCACAGCTCCACTCTCTCAACAATACCATGTTGTATCTAGTCCTCACAGCTCTACTCTGTCAACAATACCATGTTGTATCTAGTCCTCACAGCTCCACTCTCTCAACATTACCATGTTGTATCTAGTCCTCACAGCTCTACTCTGTCAACAATACCATGTTGTATCTAGTCCTCACAGCTCCACTCTCTCAACAATACCATGTTGTATCTAGTCCTCACAGCTCCACTCTCTCAACAATACCATGTTGTATCTAGTCCTCACAGCTCCACTCTCTCAACATTACCATGTTGTATCTAGTCCTCACAGCTCTACTCTGTCAACAATACCATGTTGTATCTAGTCCTCACAGCTCTACTCTGTCAACAATACCATGTTGTATCTAGTCCTCACAGCTCCACTCTCTCAACAATACCATGTTGTATCTAGTCCTCACAGCTCCACTCTCTCAACAATACCATGTTGTATCTAGTCCTCACCGCTCCACTCTCTCTCAACAATACCATGTTGTATCTAGTCCTCACCTCTCCACTCTCTCTCAACAATACCATGTTGTATCTAGTCCTCACCTCTCCACTCTCTCTCAACAATACCATGTTGTATCTAGTCCTCACCTCTCCACTCTCTCTCAACAATACCATGTTGTATCTAGTCCTCACAGCTCCACTCTCAACAATACCATGTTGTATCTAGTCCTCACAGCTCCACTCTCTCTCAACAATACCATGTTGTATCTAGTCCTCACAGCTCCACTCTCTCAACAATACCATGTTGTATCTAGTCCTCACAGCTCCACTCTCTCAACAATACCATGTTGTATCTAGTCCTCACAGCTCCACTCTCTCAACAATACCATGTTGTTATCATTTCCATCAGCTGCTAGATAAAATAATCAGTGGTAAAACACTACTTAAAGTGCGCTGTCATAAGTATGATATAATATGTCATAACACACTATGATGGTTAGTGATTACCCACGTTTCATAGCAGGTATGCTGACAGGTGTTGTGGCGTCTTTTTACCAACACTAGGAAGACTACGGTAGTGCACGTGAAGTATAAACCATTGCTTGATCTGTTCATGACTTGTGGCCAAATGTCTGCTTCTCTGTCTGCCATACGTGTGTTTCCATGTCGAGATGGCAGAGATGTGACATAGTCAAGCCAAAGTGTTACATGGATTCTACTGGCCAATCAAAAGGCTCACATTTTAGTGCTCTGAGAAAGATTAAACCTGATTGGGGGCGGTTGTCACTAGTTACACCAGCCACAAAGTCCAAATTGGCTATCTTGTACAAATTCATGAATCCAAAAAGATTTGCTTTTTGTTTTTTATTTTAAGGTTTAGGCTTAAAGTTAGCAGTGTGGTTAGGTTTATAAACATATTTTTAAGAAGAGAAGTTTTAGAAATCGATGGGGTTTAGCCATAATTACGACATTGTGGCTGTGGTAACTAGTGATGACCGATTTGGTAAGGACGACATTATCAGGAGATTTTAGTTCAGTGGACTGTCAGAGGAGACGTCGCCCTTTTGTTCCAATACTTGAGAAATGCGTCCTTCCTACATTCCTTGAAGTAATCACAGAGCTGAAGTGGTTGGGTTGGTGAAAATACCATGGTGGTTGGTACCCTTCGATTATAGCTTATCCAATCGCTTATAGAGCTGTGATTACCTTAAGGAAAGAAGGACTCATTTCTAAAGCATTCAAACAGGCCCAGTGTACTGGAAGAACGCGCCTAAACCACTTTATTTTTATTTCACCTTAACTTTAAAGTCATTTGATATATTTTTTTGGGGGGGGGTTTTGTCTGGTTTTTAGTAGCAGCTCTTCTGTAGAGCGGCCATCTTTTTACGTTACCTTTTGTGAACAGATGCCTGTTTCTTCCCTGGAAAACAATACAATACTCGACGGTTCTCATTATTTATGATTTCTAAACGTTATCTTATATAGTGAGGTTGTCCTCCAAGCAAGTTCCAGATTCATTCAAGAGAATGCTAGGTGAATGCCGGGTGAATGCCGGGTGAATGCCGGGTGAATGCCGGGTGAATGCCAGGTGAATGCCGGGTGAATGCCGGGTGAATGCCGGGTGAATGCCGGGTGAATGCCAGGTGAATGCCGGGTGAATGCCGGGTGAATGCCAGGTGAATGCTAGGTGAATGCCAGGTGAATGCTTCAAAGTTGTTGCTGCTCTATTTTTTTGGGGGGGGGGGGATTATATGATCACCATGGATGCGCTGGATAACATTTCTGTCATTGAATGATGATGTTATTCTCCCCCCCCCACTGTAAAACGATGTCTAACTATTGAATGTTATAGGAAATGTTATCCAATATTTTAAATATACTCTACATGACCAAAAGTATGTGGACACCTCCTGGTCGAAAATCCCATTTCAAAACTATGGGCATTAATATGGAGTTGGTCCCGCCTTTTGCTGCTATAACAGCCTCCAGTCTTCTGGGAAGGCTTCCCCCTAGATGTTGGAACATTGCTGCTGGGACTTGCTTCCATTCTTCCACAAGAGCATTAGGGACGTCGGGCACTGATGTTGGAGGCTATTAGGCCTGGCTCGCAGTCGGAGTTCCAAATCATCCCAAAGGTGTTCGATGGGGTTGAGGTCAGAGCTCTGTGCAGGCCAGTCAAGTTCTTCCACACCGATCTCGACAAACCATTTCTGTATGGACCTCACTTTGTGCACGGGGGCATTGTCATGGTGAAACAGGAAAGGGCCTTCCCCAAACTGTTGCCACAAAGTTGGAAGCACAGAATCCTCTAGAATGTCATTGTATGCTGTAGCGTTAAGATTGCCCTTCACTAGAAGTAAGGGGCCTAGCCCGAACCATGAAAAACAGCCCCAGACCATTATTCCTTCTCCACCAAACATGGAATACGCCAAACCCAAATTCGTCCAATGGCTGAGAGCTTTGCACCACTCCAGCCGACGCTTGGCATTGCGCATGGTGATCTTAGGCTTGTGTGCGGCTGCTCGGCCATGGAAATCCATTTCATGAAGCTCCCGACGAACAGTTCTTGTGCTGACATTGCTTCAAGAGGCAGTTTGGAACTCTGTATTAGGCTTGTGTGGCCTACCACTTCGCGGGCGAGCCGTTGTTGCTCCTAGACGTTTCTACTTCACAGTAACAGCACTTACAGTTGACCGGGGAAGTTGACTTGTTAGAATGGTGGCATCTTATGACTGTGCCACACTTGAAAGTCACTGAGCTCTTGAAGTAAGGCCATTCTACTGCCAATGTTTGTCTATGGAGATTGCATGGCTGTGTGCTCGATTTTTATACACCCGTCAGCAACAGGTGTGACCGAAATAGCCAAATCCACTCATTTGAAAGGGTGTCCATACTCTTGTATATACCGTGTTACGTCACTTCATTCCAATAGAACAGTCCCATGTTCCAATGTTTACACTAGCATACAGTAGCACTTAGCATGCCTGCCCAATACATTGCTTTATACTAAGTAGTGGGTTAGTGTGGATATCCGAACCGTACATATCCAAGTCAAACAAAGCGGCTTTCTACATTTTGCTTGAGCAGAGTCCCAAATGGCATCCCCATATACCCTTTGGAGTGCCCTAGTGGCTCTGAACCCTCTGCTGTATGGGCTAGATGTGCCCTGCACTGAGACAGGAAATTAAGACTTTTACGTCACAAACAGCACCCTATCCCCTTATGTCGTGCCCTACTTTTGACTAGGGCTCTGGTCAAAAGGAGTGCTCCATGTAGGGAATAGGGTGGAATTTTATACTTTGCAATTTACCACATCTTCAGCACTCTTTACCAGCAGCAAACACACAGATGCCGTTCTGGAACCCACGGCCCTACTGGTTCACTTCAGATCCAGTCAGCTACATTTTATTCTGATTCCAGGCTAGCCAGAAAACATATTTATCTTTTAAAACACTCCTATGAGCATTTCAATCCTGTGAAGCCCAGGGCTAATTTATTAACTGACCAGTGTACACCCCCTCCCTCTGTGGCAGGATGGTATGACCCGTTGGCAGATAGTGCAGTCTACTACTGATTTTATTTTTATTTTTTAGTTTTTTGATGGATCGGAAAGAGATGTAATTCATTGAAATTATCTTTTTATTTTGTAAAAAGTGTTTAAAGAATTAAAATGATATTGCACTGACATTGAAAATGTACATAAAGTGTTTTGTAAAATAAGCCATTAAAACAGATGTATTTGAATATGAACTGTAAAAAAAATACTGTTGTTGTATATGGTGTGATGAAACTATTGATCTGTAACTAATATCCAAGCAACACATTCAATACAACAGATGCAATTAAGGCATTCAGTTGATGGGTTGGTTTTATTGTGTATGCTTGCAGTTGTCTGACGTGTGTGTGCGCGTGCGTGTGTGTGCGGAAACCCCAACCCTCCACTTTTAGTCCGTGTCACTTTCTGCCGAACAGACTAGCTAGCAGCTGTGGTGGTCGGAACAGAACAGTTACTTCCCCGAAACAAACACTCACAGCGTGTTGTTATGTACGCCTGACCCCAAAAAACGACAGACATCGTTTTATGTCCTAAATGGCAACCTATTCCTTACATAGAGCCCTATGGGCCCTGGGCAAAAGTAGTGCACTGTATAGGGTGCCATTTGGGACGAAGACGGGACCGAACTTCACTGTGAAGCACCTATTTCCAACTGAAGAAGTTTTGTCTTATTTGTCTGTCTGCTTCGTACTCCTCCATATAGATCATATCATTCGTATTCATTATATCCTTCACTGCCCGTAATTGATCCGAAAAAGGTCACACGATACGGATAAGTTCCTCAACATTTCGTGGACCTAGGTGCTCATTGTATAGATGCTGTAATAAGTGTCTCTGTCAGTCAGACAGCTCGGTCTCCCCGTCAGTTTTTTTTTTTTTGAAAACCACGGGATGCTACTGTGCATTTCCCCTCCGTGCTGTGTGGCTCTTGAGCAAACAAAAACCCGTCCTTCTGACTCCACTAACACAGGATATGATGTATTCCATTTCCTCTCAACGGGTGTCTTCTCTTCAAAGGGGGTCTCAGAGAAAAGCAGATCATCACAGTTATCGACAGAGAATCCTTCTGTGAGTCTAGACGTTGTCCCAAGTCTATTGTTGGGCAGTGTGTTACGAAACAGATGTATCCTCCCCAAGGGGCCCTTTTGAGAGGACAAGTAGGGTTAGACGGGTAGATAGGTGGAGGTCTCTTTTTCTGACTCGTCACTGACATGAACAAGGATGATGACATGATGGCCTCCTTGAACAATTCAACCACCCAATTCTCCAAGTGAGTTCACCTGAAATGGAATATGAGCCTCGACATAATCTTATGTGAAGACTTAGATGTCTGAAAGTTAAGTTAAGTACATAGTGGGACCTATCTTGCGTGCTTGTGTGTACCTAAAGTCTCGTCTGTCACTTCCAGCATGAAGTTGGACCTACCTCATTACCTCCTCATCGGGGTGTTTCTGCTCACCGTCCTGGTTTTCATAGTGCTGGGGACTCTGTGGCTCAAAAAGTAAGACGGGCTCACCTCAATGGGTTTGTGAGAAATGTTCTGTATTCTACTTTTCGATTAAACATTGCGGTTTGAAGTTACGTGAGCCTCTGTCAGCTAGTACTGTTGGGGCGCTGAGGAAAGGAAAGCTGTGTAGACTTTAGAGACTGTAGATACTGTATAAGAGGAGCTTCAGAAGGAGCCAAGCACCATCTCCCAACAACTGCAAATTAACAACCTTAAGCAATTTTGGAATTTAAATTAATAAGTGGGGTTAGACAAAAAAAAGTTAAAGAATTGAAATCATACTGGAAAATGGTGAACTGAAAAAAAAATATATATATATATATATATTTCCATTGATCGTTAATTCTCTATTGACCTCTAGTCCTCTGCGTTGTGTATTATCTTAAATTATTCATACACTCCCCCCTAGACCATTTAATATATATATATATACACACACACACACACACACACACACAGTGGGGAGAACAAGTATTTGATACACTGCCGATTTTGCAGGTTTTCCTACTTACAAAGCATGTAGAGGTCTGTAATTTTTATCACAGGTACACTTCAACTGTGAGAGACGGAATCTAAAACAAAAATCCAGAAAATCACATTGTATGATTTGTAAGTAATTCATTTGCATTTTATTGCATGACATAAGTATTTGATCACCTACCAACCAGTAAGAATTCCGGCTCTCACAGACCTGTTAGTTTTTCTTTAAGAAGCCCTCCTGTTCTCCACTCATTATCTGTATTAACTGCACCTGTTTGAACTCGTTACCTGTATAAAAGACACCTGTCCACACACTCAATCAAACAGACTCCAACCTCCCCACAATGGCCAAGGCCAGAGAGCTGTGTAAGGACATCAGGGTTAAAATTGTAGACCTGCACAAGGCTGGGATGGGCTACAGGACAATAGGCAAGCAGCTTGGTGAGAAGGCAACAACTGTTGGCGCAATTATTAGAAAATGGAAGAAGTTCAAGATGACAGTCAATCACCCTCGGTCTGGGGCTCCATGCAAGATCTCACCTCGTGGGGCATCAATGATCATGAGGAAGGTGAGGGATCAGCCCAGAACTACACGGCAGGACCTGGTCAATGACCTGAAGAGAGCTGGGACCACAGTCTCAAAGAAAACCATTAGTAACACACTACGCCGTTATGGATTAAAATCCTGCAGCGCACGCAAGGTCCCCCTGTTCAAGCCAGCGCATGTCCAGGCCCGTCTGAAGTTTGCCAATGACCATCTGGATGATCCAGAGGAGGAATGGGAGAAGGTCATGTGGTCTGATGAGACAAAAATAGAGCTTTTTGGTCTAAACTATACTCGCTGTGTTTGGAGGAAGAAGAAGGATGAGTACAACCCCAAGAACACCATCCCAACCGTGAAGCACGGAGGTGGAAACCTCATTCTCTGGGGATGCTTTTCTGCAAAGGGGACAGGACGACTGCACCGTATTGAGGGGAGGATGGATGGGGCCATGTATCGCGAGATCTTGGCCTACAACCTCCTTCCCTCAGTAAGAGCATTGAAGATGGGTCGTGGCTGGGTCTTCCAGCATGACAACGACCCGAAACACACAGCCAGGGCAACTAAGGAGTGGCTCCGTAAGAAGCATCGCAAGGTCCTGGAGTGGCCTAGCCAGTCTCCAGGCCTGAATCCAATTGAACATCTTTGGAGGGAGCTGAAAGTCCGTATTGCCCAGCGACAGACCCGAAACCTGAAGGATCTGGAGAAGGTCTGTATGGAGGAGTGGGCCAAAATCCCTGCTGCAGTGTGTGCAAACCTGGTCAAGAACTACAGGAAACGTATGATCTCTGTAATTGCAAACAAAGGTTTCTGTACCAAATATTAAGTTCTGCTTTTCTGATGTATCAAATACTTATGTCATGCAATAAAATGCAAATGAATTACTTAAAAATCATACAATGTGATTTTCTGGATTTTTGTTTAAAGATTCCGTCTCTCACAGTTGAAGTGTACCTATGATAAAAAATTACAGACCTCTACATGCTTTGTAAGTAGGAAAACCTGCAAAATCGTCAGTGTATCAAATACTTGTTCTCCCCACTGCATAAACTTCAAATGTATTTTTTAGAAAGAATGAACAGTCTAAAAAACATTAAGCATAAAATAATTTACATTAAATACCTTGCATTCCTATGAAACACAAAGGGTATATTTTACTTGCCGTTTGCAATAATAGATTTCACACAAAGTTATGGAAAAGGTGTTAACAGGTGCGATACCACATCTGAGAGAGCATGGTTCATTACAGCACCGAGGACTGTTACCACGGGCACCTTGACGAGGCTTGAAGACGATTATGATCCCTCCCACACCAATGACACCCACAAGCACTGGTTACAGTAAGAAGCTTCCTCTTGAGCAGACAGCTTGATGAAAACCAGTCAATATCCAGGTCCCCAAGAAAGTAGACCTCTCTGTTTACATCACATACACTATCAAGCATTTCACACATATTATTTAGATACTGCCTGTTAGCACTTGGTGGCCTATATAGCAAGTGAACCTGCAACCACAACACTTCAATAACACTTGACATAAGATCTTCTCTAAGCATTACAGGGATATGGCTCTGAATAAATGTACAGCAACACCTCCCCCATAAGCATTTGTGTCTCTTCTATAGATGTTATATCCTTGTATTTCTACTGCTGTATCATCAAATGAATTATCTGAGTCTCAGAAAGCCTTCGGAAAGTATTCAAACCCCTTGATTTCTTTCCACATTTTGTTACGTTAGTCTTATTGTAAAGTTGATTAATTATTTCCCCCCCTCATCAATCTACACACAATACCCCTAATGACAACAAAAAAATATGTTTTTAGAGATTTTTGCTAATTTATTAAAAATAAAAACTGAAATATCAGATTTACTCAGTACTTTGTTGAAGCACCTTTGGCAACGATTACAGCCATGAGTCTTCTTGGGTATGACGCTACAAGCTTGGCACACCTGTATTTTGGGAATTTCTCCCATTCTTCTCTGCAGATCCTCTCAAGCTCTGTCAGGTTGCTGCACAGCTATTTCAGGTCTCTCCAGAGATGTTCAATCGGGTTTAAGTCCGGGCCCTGGCTGGGCCACTCAGGGACATTCAGAGACTTGTCCCGAAGCCCTACCTGCATTGTCTTGGTTGGGTGCTTAGGGTCATTGTCCTGTTGGAAGGTGAACCGTCATCCCAGTCTGAGGTCCTGAGTGCTCTGGAGCAGGTTTCCTTTAAGGATCTCTCCGTACTCTGCTCCGATCGTCTTTGCCTTGATTCTGACTAGTCTCCCTGTCCCTGCCACTGAAAAACATCCCCACAGCATGTTGCTGCCACCACCATGCTTCACTGTAGGGATGGTGCCAGGTTTCCTCCAGATGTGATGCTTGGCATTCCGGCCAAAGAGTTCAATCTTGGTTTCATCAGACTAGAGAATCTTGTTTCTCATGGTCTGAGAGTATTTTAGTGTCTTTTGGCAAACTCCAAGTGGGCTGTCTTGCCTTTTACGCAGGAGTGGCTTGTGTCTGGCCACTCTACCCTAAAGGCCTGATTGGTGGAATGCTGCAGAGATGATTGTCCTTCTGGAAGTTTCTGTCATCTTCACATGGGAACTCCACAGCTCTGTCTGAGTGACCATTGGGTTCTATGTCACCTCCCTGACCAAGGCCCTCAGTTTGGCCGGTCGGCCAGCTCTAGGAAGAGTATTTTTTTTAAGTATACAGCGGGGCAAAAAAAAAGACTTATTTTCCACCATAATTTGCAAATAAATTCATTAAAAATCCTACAATGTGATTTTCTGGAGAGAAAAAATTCTCATTTTGTCTGTCATAGTTGAAGTGTACCTTCTTTTTAAGTGGGAGAACTTGACAATTGATGGCTGACAATACTTTTTTGCCCCAATGTATATTGTTCAACTGTGCTGTGATGCTTAACAAAAGTACTGAACCTTTCTATTCTCATAACCTCTACAGATTGTAAATTAAATAAACATTTTTGCTAAAATATGTATTATATTATTGATTGACTATGACTTTTCAAATCACCCAGTATTGCTATCTGTAGCATTAGTTCTAAGCAAGTGTTGCAATTCTTCAGCCATTCCTGGACATGTGACCAAAAACGAGCTACATATGGACAGTACCAAAATAAATGATCTAATGACTCTGTCTCCTCACAGCAAAATCTGCAGAGCTGGGAAGACTGTATCCCCCATATATATATATATATATATATATATATATATATATATATATATATATATATATATATAAATATATATATATATAAATAAAACATTATATTGATTTGCAAGACGTTTGTATAATCATTTAAATTGAGAAAGTTGAAGTTTTGAATCCGACGTTGTTTTGCGTGTCAATTCATAAACCGTATGCCATGGAAACGGGTACATCTCAAATCTCTTCCCAACTATTTATATGGCACAGCTGTCCATATAAATATGGGTTCGTAGTGTGTGTGCTGTGGGGGTGAAGCTACGAACCCATATTTATATGGCCCAGCTGTCCATATAAATATGGGTTCGTAGTGTGTGTGCTGTGGGGGTGAAGCTACGAACCCATATTTATACGCCCCAGCTGTCCATATAAATATGGGTTCGTAGTGTGTGTGCTGTGGGGGTGAAGCTACGAACCCATATTTATATGGCACAGCTGTCCATATAAATATGGGTTCGTAGTGTGTGTGCTGTGGGGGTGAAGCTACGAACCCATATTTATATGGCCCAGCTGTCCATATAAATATGGGTTCGTAGTGTGTGTGCTGTGGGGGTGAAGCTACGAACCCATATTTATATGGCACTGCTGTCCATATAAATATGGGTTCGTAGTGTGTGTGCTGTGGGGGTGAAGCTACGAACCCATATTTATATGGCACAGCTGTCCATTTTTTGGTCCTTAATTGGTATGTGTTTTTATTCATCACAATTTTCTTTAACCATTTATGTTCTTTGGTAATGCAGCAATTGGTTGGTTGTAATTCTGGGTAGAGCAGACATCTAGGAAGTGTCTTGGTGGTTTCAAACTTCTTCCATTTAAGAATGATGGAGGCCACTTGGGGACCTTCAATGCTGCAGATATTTTTTGGTACCCTTCCCCAGATCTGTGCTTCGAACACAATCCTATCTTGGAGCTCTACAGACAATTCCTTCAACCTCATGGTTTGGATTTTGCTCTGACATAAACTCTTAACTGTGGGACCTTTATGTAGACAGGTGTGTGCCTTTCCAAATCATGTCCAATCATTTGAAGTTGTAGAAACATCTCAAGGAGGATCAATGAAAACAGGATGTAGCTGAGCTCAATTTCACATTTCATAGCAAAGGTTCTGAATACAAATGTAAATAAGGTATTTCTGTTTTAAATGTTTAATGTTGTGTGTAGATTACTGAGTACTTTAAAAAATCAGTTTTAGAATAAGGCTGTAACGTAACAAAATGTGGAAAAATTCAAGGGGTCTGAATAGTTTCCTAGTGCACTGTATACATATTATCTGATGTTAGGAAGTTATTGATTTCATTAATCTTTATTTCTAAGGCTCTATTTATTAATATGGGCTGCTATTTTCAGTCCTTTCCTGGGTAGCTTATCAGAGATAGACATAATTCTGAAAAGAGCTAACAAAGCAAGAGAACATTTTTTACATTCAACAGTCCATTAATCAATTGGTGTGTGGGTGTGTGTGTGCTGTGGGGTTGAAGCTACGAACCCATAGGCTTGGAACTCAGACCCCTTCCAGGCTTCTGGGAGGGAGAGCGGACAATGAGCCTGTTATAGCAGATGTAAGCAATGTCCCCACGCGCTCTGGCAGCTTTCTTGGCTGGGATAAGTTTGTTCCTCTTCTGGCGCACAGCGTCAGGATAGTCCTCATTAAGGAAAATATACGGCCTCTCAAGTTCTTAGCTCTTTCCAGAACAGCTACATTACCTTGTCCTTGAACCTCCGGAACTTGACCACGATCGACCTGGGCCTCTCACCTGGGTCGGATGTGGGGTTTCCAGTCCTGTGGGCTAGCTCCACCTCAATCTTCCTGTGGTCCATCTTCAATTTCTCAGAGATCGTTTCCCTCACTTTGTCCTCAGAGTCCGTCCAGGTCTCATGTGGAGATTCTGCAATTCCGTCCACGACCATGTTATTCAGCCTTGATTGTCCCTTCGAGATAATCAAATGTATCCGTCATTGTAATCCTGGATTCACACACACACACAACTGATGTCCAATCATCTCAAATGACTTAAAGATTGCAGTCGTCTTGCCGTTCTCCTGTTTCAACTCCATCGAGCTGGCCCTGGGAGAACTGCAAACTGTTCTTCAGGTCCTGGACCTCTCTGGTCAGGTCGTCCATTCTTTTATTAGTTGACTCCACCAGTATTTGGACAAAACACTTGAAGCTATTTTCTTGTTGTTGTAACAACTGCTTGTCGGTGTCTTTTTGTTTGTTTTAAAGATCCGTCACCTGTGATAGAGAGACACCACTGTCCTCGACGGTACTCCCACCGGCTTTGGTCTTTGGTCTTTGTCATGGTAGTTAGCAACGTACAGTATCAGTCAAAGGTTTGGACACACCTACTCATTTAAAGGGTTTTTCTTCATTTTTTTTTACTATTTTCTACATTGTAGAATAATAGTGAAGACATCAAAACTATGAAATAACACGTATGGAATCATGTAGTAAGCAAAAAAGAGTTAACCCACCGTTCCCCGGTAGGCTGTAATTTTAAACAAGAATTTGTTCTTAACTGACTTGCCTCGTTAAATTAAAAAATGGCAAAGTCACCTGGAATTTATTTCAGTTAACAGGTGTGCTTTGTTATAAGTTAATTTGGGGGATTTCTTTCCTTTCACAATGTCTTTGGGCCAATCAGTTGTGTTGTGACAAGGTAGAGGTGGTATACAGAAGATAGCCCTATTTGGTAAAAGACCAAGTCCATATTATGACAAGAACAGCTCAAATAAGCAAAAAGAAACAACAGTCCATCATTACTTTAAGACATGAAGGTCAGTCAATATGAAACATTTCAAGAACTTTGAAAGTTTCTTCAAGTGCAGTCGCAAAAACCATAAAGCGCTATGATGAAACTGGCCACAGGAAAGGAAGACCCAGAGTTACCTCTGCGGAAGAGGATAAGTTCATTAGAGTTACTAGCCTCAGAAATTGCAGTCCAAATAAATGCTTCACAGAGGTCAAGTAACAGACACATCTCAACATCAACTGTTCAGAGAAGACTGTGTGAATCAGGCCTTCATGGTCAAAATGCTGCAAAGAAACCACTACTAAAGGACACCAATAAGAAGAAGAGACTTGCTTGGGCTAAGAAACACGAGCAATGGACATTAGACTGGTGGAAATCTGTCCTTTGGTTTGATGAGTCCAAATTTGAGATTTTTGGTTCCAACCGCCATGTCATTGTGAGACGCAGAGTAGGTGAAAAGATGATCTCTGCATGTGTGGTTCCCACCGTGAAGCATGGAGGAGGAGGTGTGAAGGTGCTTTGCTAGTGACACTGTCTGGATTTATTTAGAATTCAAGGCACACTTAACCAGCATGTCTACCACAGTATTCTGCAGCGATACACCATCCCATCTGGTTAGCGCTTAGTGGGACTATCATTTGTATTTCTACAATAACCCAAAACACATCCAGGCTGTGTAAGGGATATTTGACCAAGAAGGAGAGTGATTGAGTGCTGCATCAGATGACCTGGCCTTCACAATCACCCGACCTCAAATCATCTGAGATGGTTTGGGATGAGTTGGACCACAGAGTGAAGAAAAAGCAGCCAAGCACCAAGCCAGTGTGCATCATATGTGGGAACTCCTTCAAGACAGTTGGAAAAGCATTCCAGGTGAAGCTGGTTGAGAGAATGCACCGGTCTCCTGTGGACAGGTAAATGAGTTGAAGACCGAATGTTTTCCCACTCTGTTTGGAGTCAAACAAGGCAACATGCTCTTCCCAGCTTTGTTTGTCCTTTTTTTTTGTAAATGACTTGGCCCAGCTAATCAAGCCTTCTTACCTAGGAGTTCAATTAGATGACACGACTTTGGGGATACTATTATACACAGATGAAAAAGTTCTCCTTCCACCCTTGAGAAAGGAACTCAATGCTGTATTTAAGGAAGCAGATCTACCACACATATATTTAGAAACAAGTTACGATGTTAACATGATCGAACACAACTTAAAACTAAGCTACAAAGACAAATGGTCAACGGACACAATGGCTAAAAACCACAACTCAGAACCTCCAACCAGATCAGATCAGAACCTCATGTCACCTTTCACCTTGTGTGCCCAGTTGAGAACTGTGCATGACCGGGTAAAAATCAAGACATGAGGTCGAAGGAATTGTCCGTAGAGGTCCGAGACGGGATTGTGTTCGAGGCACATATCTGGGGAAGGGTAGCAAAACATTTCTGCAGCATTGAAGGTCCCCGAGAACACAGTGTCCTCCATAATTCTTAAATGGAAGAAGTTTGGAACCACAAAGACTCTTCCTAGAGCTGGCCGCCCGGCCAAACTGAGCAATTGGGGTAGAAGGGCCTTGGTCAGGGAGGTGACCAAGAATCTGATGTTCACTCCACCAATCAGGCCTTTATGGTAGAGGGGCCAGACGGAAACCACTCTTCAGTAAAAGGCACATGACAGCCCACTTGGAGTTTGCTAAAGTCACATAAAGACTCTCAGACCATGAGAAACAAGATTGAAAAGTTTGGCCTGAATGCCAAGTGTCACGTCTGGAGGAAACCTGGCACCATCCCTACGGTGAAGCATGGTGGTGGCAGCATCATGGGACTGGGAGACTCGTCAGGATTGAGGGAAAGATGAACAGAGCAAAGTACCGAGAGATCCTTTATGAAAACCTGCTCCAGAGTGCTCAGGACCTCAGACTGGGACGAAGGTTCACCTTCCAATAGGACAACGACTCTAAGCACACAGCCAAGCAACTCCCCAAATACAGGTGCCACACTTGTAGTGTCATACCCAAGAAGACTCCAGGCTGTAATCGCTGCCAAAGGTGCTTCAACAGAGTACTGAGTAAAGTGTCTGAATACTTATGTAAATGGGTTTCATGCACATAAAAAAAATAAATAAAAAAAAAAACATTTTGCCTTGTAATTATGGGGTATTGTGATGTCATTATGGGGTATTGTGATGTCATTATGGGATATTGTGATGTCATTATGGGATATTGTGATGTCATTATGGGATATTGTGTGTAGATTGATGAGGGGGGGAAAAAACAATTGAATCCATTTTAGAATAAAGGCTGTAACGTAACAAAATGTGGAAAAAGTCAAGGGGTCTGAATACTTTCCCAAATGCACTGCACTATATAGTATATTTTCTGTGTTAGCCATTCCCATATGGACCGTCTGTCTATACACGGAACATCCTCACTTCTGGCTGTTGTCAGGTATCGTTCCTTGGAGAGGACCATTCGGGACCTGCGAGGAGGAAGGCCTCTGGGAAATGTACTTTCCACTCCAGACTCCCCGCTCCTCTCTCCTGCTTCCCCCAGCCCGTACCCCGTCACCTTGACAGAGAAGCTGGGGAAAGAGGACCCTGAGGAGCAGACGTCACTACAGAGAAACAAGAACAGGTCTGTCACTAACAGACTGCTTTGGAGGCCACCGCAACAGGTATGCATACATTTGCGACACACACACCCGCGCATAGGACTATACACACACACACACACAGGCACACACACACACACAGACGGGATCTACAGACAGTGAGTATGGAGGATGTACAGTAGGTAATAACCATATTGTATATCAGAGGAGGCTGGTGGGAGGAGCTATAGGAGGACGGGCTCATTGTAATGGCCGGAATGGAAGAAATGGAATGTTATCAAACACATGAAAACCACGTTTTACTCAGTTCCATGAATTCCATTCCGTTCATTACAATGAGCCCGTCCTCCTCTAGCTTCCCTCCCCCCCACACACACACACCAGCCACCACTGTTGTACACAGTTTAAAAAGTATACAGAGTTGAGTAAGTCTATAGACAGTATAACAACCACAGGCGTGTGATTATCCCCAGGGTCCCCGCTTCACCAAGGCAGACCTCAGTCTGCTGCAGCTCATCAAGGCAGGGAAGGAGGGAGTCTTCTACAAGGCCAGGATGACACGGGGAACTTGCAAGGGACACGGCATGTTCACCTGCAAGATCACCAAAGAGGGTACAGTAGGCTTACATTGTGGGTGTGGTAACTAGTGATGGCTTCTATTTGTACTATTTCACACATGTACAAGTGTGTATAAATAATTTAAGAAATATAAGAAATTTTTTGGGGGGGCATGTTCCAACTCTTCTAGAGGCCCCCTCGGAGAGTGGGGCCAAGGTCTGTATAAGGAATAGCATGTTATTTGGGATGTACACAAAGAGCCAAGGGCTTTACGCTGAGCTTTTACAAGGAGAACATGTGCGCCTAAGTTGAGAAATGTAGGTGGACACAAAGAAATTTAGGGGCACAATGAAAGATATTTGAGGTATTAAAGCTAAAAGCCTTAATTCTTCTAGGCGTACTGGTGCTCCTAAATATACATTCTAGGTCACACAGCAAAATCCATATCTACCCGGATTGATTTGATATTGACAAATGTTCCACATAAATATTCTGCGGTTGGTGTGTTTTTTGTTGTTGTCATGATTTAAGTGACTATTGTGCTGTTGTTGCTGTTAGAAACACTAAGGTTCCTAAGACAAACCCACTCTTTATTCCTAACAGAAATTAATAGTTTTTAATAAGCAGGATTTCTTTCATGATTTTGTTCTATTTTGACTGGAGTAAGATTGAGTTTATCCCTGATGTGGAAACTGCCTGGAAATGATTTCATGATGGGTTTTTTTTTCTCCAAATAGTAAATAAACATGCCCCATTCCATAGGTTCAGGGTTAAAGCGCGGGATAATCCATGGTTTTCTCCAAATAGTAAACAAACATGCCCCATTCCATAGGTTCAGGGTTAAAGGGCGGGATAATCCGTGTTTTTCTTCTGAGCTGTCTTGTATTATTCACCATCGTAATCTAGCCTGGGCTTAAAAGCAAGGACATCATGTTCTGATGCTGATTGTCTTGTTTTTAGGCAGTTCTGAAACAAGTGTTCTTTTCTTCTCAGGAAGACCAAGTCTGAATATTTTATGTCTGTTTCCACTGATAACCTGAATGATTCTAGAAGGTTTTGGAAGGCTTTTAGGTCTATGTCTTGTAACAGTAATGTTAATGAATTACCGTCCTGTGTTTTGAAGGATTCTGTTGCTCTATATGACAAAACTGAAATGCTGAATTGTTTCAATGAGCACTTTGTTATCATCTGGTAGGCTGTTTGATTCAGTGTCCTCTGTCTCTGTACAACCCTGTGGTCGATGAACCAGTGTCCTCTGTCTCTGTACAACCCTGTGTGGATGAACCAGTGTCTTCTGTCTCTGTACAACCCTGTGTGGATGAACCAGTGTCCTCTGTCTCTGTACAACCCTGTGTGGATGAACCAGTGTCCTCTGTCTCTGTTCAACCCTGTGTGGATGAACCAGTGTCCTCTGTCTCTGTACAACCCTGTGTGGATGAACCAGTGTCCTCTGTCTCTGTACAACCTTGTGTGGATGAACCAGTGTCCTCTGTCTCTGTACAACCCTGTGTGGATGAACCAGTGTCCTCTGTCTCTGTACAACCCTGTGTGGATGAACCAGTGTCCTCTGTCTCTGTCCAACCCTGTGTGGATGAACCAGTGTCCTCTGTCTCTGTCCAACCCTTTGTGGATGAACCAGTGTCCTCTGTCTCTGTACAACCCTGTGTGGATGAACCAGTGTCCTCTGTCTCTGTACAACCCTGTGTGGATGAACCAGTGTCCTCTGTCTCTGTACAACCCTGTGTGGATGAACCAGTGTCCTCTGTCTCTGTACAACCCTGTGGTCGATGAACCAGTGTCCTCTGTCTCTGTACAACCCTGTGTGGATGAACCAGTGTCCTCTGTCTCTGTACAACCCTGTGTGGATGAACCAGTGAGAGCTGGTCAAACTTGTAGCTTTTTTGCCATTCTCAGTGCAGGTGGTACATAAAGCCCTGAAATCCTTAGATCAGAGAGAACCTGCAGGTCTTGATCTTCTTGATCCCTGCTTTTTTATTAAAACTGGCAGCTGATTTCATAGCTGAACCACTTACACATCTGTTCAATTTAACCCTGGAATGTAATGACATTCCAAAGGTCTGGAAATCCGCATTTGTCCTACCACTTTTAAAAAGGGGGAGATCCAACTCTTTTAAATGATTATAGGCCAATCTCAAAGCTGTCACCTCTGGAGAAAATACCTGAAACCGTTGTTAGTGAACAGCAAAAATAGTTTTTCTATGCTAATTCTATGTTATCAATGTACCAATCAATCGGGCTTCAGGAAGAAACACAGCACAATTACAGCAGCCATGAAGGTTTTAAATGATATCACTGAAGCCCTTGACAAAAAAAACAGCACTGTGTCTCACTCACGTTTGATATAGTTGATCATGCTATACTGAGACAGAGATTGTCGAGCTTAGGTCTTTCGGAGAATGCAGTTGCATGGTTTTCTAACTACCTGTCTGATAGAACTCAGTGCACTCAATTTGATGGGCTCATGTCTGTTGAATTGTCTGTCTGTAATGGTGTGCCCCAGGGCTCTGTACTTAGTCCCCTCGTATTCATTTTATATGAATAATTTTGACAAAAATTTGCTAAATGCGCAACTTCACTTTTATGCTGATGATACTGTAATTTATTGTTGTGCCTGGTCTCTCTCAAAAGCTTTCCAGAACATACAAACGGCTTTTAATACTGTTCAACATAGCTTATCCTCAATACTGACAAAACTAAACTAATGGTGTTTTCTAAAGCAAGAAATAGACCTCTGAACCTTTCACCTATTACTACCTGTCAGGGCAAGGAGATTTGAGGTTGTAACCTCATATAAATATCTTGGAATTTTAATTGATGACGGCCTCTCTTTAAAATTGCATATTCAACAACTTACAAAAAAATGTATGCTGAAGTGGGGATTTTATTTTGGGAATAAGGCCTGTTTTTCTTTTGAAGCCAGAAGGAGGCTAGTATCAGCTACATTTATGCCTTTACTAGACTATGGGGATATTTTATATATGAATGCTTCCGCTCAGTGTTGGAGATCAATTGACATCATTTACCATGGCACTTTGAGATTTATTTTAAACTGCAAAACCCTTACGCACCACTGCACTTTGTATACCAGGGTTGGCTGGCCTTCTCTAGTCACTCGTAGGCTCAGTCACTGGTATACTTTTATTTACAAAGCCATTTTGGGTTTACTACCTCTTTATTTGTGCATTTTTATTGTTCAGAAATGTGGTGGGTCGTCTCTTCGTTCGCTGGACTTTATCCTGCTAACTGTTCCAAATGTCCCAACTGAATTTGGTAAAAGGGCTTTTATGTCCTCTGCGCCATTGGCTTGGAACGCCTTACAAAATTCTTTTAAAGTGGAAGAACTTGTCCTGATTGGTGTTTTTAAATCACTGATGAAGGATTTTGAGGCTGATTCATTTGACCTATCAATGTTATTAATTAGCTGTTTTATGATTTATGATTTTATAGTTTTTACTGGATTACCTGTAGTAATTCATGTTGTCTGTCTGTAATTGTGTAATGACTTGGTGCTGCCTATCTTGGCCAGGACGCTCTTGAAAAAAAGAGATTTAAAATCTCAATGAGCACTTCCTGATTAAATAATATATGCGAGTAAAACCCTGAGAGTTCAATCTGGTTTTCACTTATAGCATCCATTTTGTCCTGTAGGTGTGACCCCTAAGCGTATGGAGATGGAGGTATCCATTATGAGGAAGCTGGTGCACCACAAGAACATTCTCCAGCTGCTGGACTGGAACACCACCGAGGGTAAGAACAGACAGCCCCTCCATCTGCTGGACTGGAACACCACCGAGGGTAAGAACAGACAGCCCCTCCATCTGCTGGACTGGAGAACCACTGAGGGTAAGAACAGACAGCACCTCCATCTGCTGGACTGGAGAACCACTGAGGGTAAGAACAGACAGCCCCTCCATCTGCTGGACTGGAACACCACCGAGGGTAAGAACAGACAGCCCCTCCATCTGCTGGACTGGAGAACCACCAAGGGTAAGAACAGACAGCATCTCCATCTGCTGGACTGGAGAACCACCGAGGGTAAGAACAGACAGCATCTCCATCTGCTGGACTGGAGAACCACTGAGGGTAAGAACAGACAGCACCTCCATCTGTTGGACTGGAGAACCACTGAGGGTAAGAACAGACAGCACCTCCATCTGCTGGACTGGAGAACCACCGAGGGTCAGGAGGGAAAACGAGCTGAACTTCAGGGCTGCGTGCCGAACGTCACCCTACTTTTATAGTGTGCTATATTTGACCACTCTGGCTGACTGCATTATTTACATTGTCTCCATATAGAATAGAAAAAGAGTGCCACCTTATCTATAATATATTACCTACAACTACTACAAGCTGAATTCCAGTGTGTGTGTGTGTCCTCCCAGAACCCTATGTGTTGATCATGGAGTTTGTGAGCTACGGAACCCTGCGGCGCTTCCTTCAGACCCACAAAGACGATCTGACCTCTGACCCTGAGCTACAGAGCTTGCTCACCATCGCGTCCTATCACATCGCACTGGCCATGGAACACCTCCGATCCAAAATGGTACCCAGTTTCCTCCTCCTCCCACTCATTCCTTATGACACCAAACTGCCACTGGCATTTAACTGCTCTTGGACCAGTCAGTCAGTCAGAAACTGTTCTGGGGTCTGTGTTCCAGGTGGTGCACTGTGACCTATGACTAGTTCTTACAGACAGTAAACCCTTACACACAGCTACAGAACATCATGATAGACACAGTACAGTCAGAAAATAGTGCTGTTCTGGGATCTGTCCTTACACACAGTGTTACATACCGTTCAGGTGACAGTATCTGTTCTGGGATCTGTCCTTATGGTGATGGTGTTTCATACGTTCAGGTGACAGTAACTGTTCTGGGATCTGTCCTTATAGATGGTGTCATGTACCGTTCAGGTGACCGTAACTGTTCTGGGATATGTGTTGTGTTTCAGGTGGTGCACTGTGACCTGGCCCTCAGGAACATCATGGTGAGCAGGTTTCCCTGGGAGGTAAAGGTGTCAGAGTTTGGTCTGGCCAGAGACCTGACCCGCATGAAGAGCCGCCACAGCAGTCGCAGGAAACTCCCACGGGTCAGACACACACACGCACACACACACACACACACGCACACACACACGGGGTTCAGACACACGCACGCACGCACACACACACACACACACACACACACACACACACACACACACACACACACACACACACACACGGGGTTCAGTCACACGCACACACACGCACACACACACACACACACAGGGTTCAGTTACACACGCACACACGCGCACACACTGGCAGAAACCTGAAACAGGAAACACCTACGTTGCCCTACTAAGTAAAAAGGCAGTAACTGAACATAGCGTGGAACTGAGGAAAAAAATAGTTTTTATTTACCTTGGTTTCACAGTAACTTTATCCAGTTACTGCTAACATGGGCTAAACCCCAGTTACTGATAACATGGGCTAACCCCCAGTTACTGCTAACATGGGCTAACCCCCAGCTACTGCTAACATGGGCTAACCCCCAGTTACTGCTGACATGGGCTAACCCCCAGTTACTGCTAACATGGGCTAAACCCCAGTTACTGCTAACATGGGCTAATCCCCAGTTACTGCTAACATGGGCTAAACCTCAGTTACTGCTAACATGGGCTAATCCCCAGTTACTGGCTAACATGGGCTAACCCCCAGTTACTGGCTAACATGGGCTAACCCCCAGTTACTGGCTAACATGGGCTAACCCCCAGTTACTGCTAACAACATGGGCTAACCCACAGTTACTGGCTAACATGGGCTAAACCCCCAGTTACTGGCTAACATGAGCTAAACCCCCAGTTACTGCTAACATGGGCTTAACCCCCAGTTACTGGCTAACATGGGCTAACCCCCAGTTACTGCTAACATGGGCTAAACGCCCAGTTACTGCTAACATGGGCTAACCCCCAGTTACTGCTAACATGGGCTAAACCCCCAGTTACTGGCTAACATGGGCTAACCACCAGTTAGTGCTAACATGGGCTAACCCCCAGTTACTGCTAACATGGGCTAACCCCCAGTTACTGCTAACATGGGCTGACCCCCAGTTACTGCTAACATGGGCTTAACCCCCAGTTACTGCTAACATGGGCTAAACCCCAGTTACTGCTAACATGGGCTAACCCCCAGTTACTGCTAACATGGGCTAACCCCCAGCTACTGCTAACATGGGCTAACCCCCAGTTACTGCTGACATGGGCTAACCCCCAGTTACTGCTAACATGGGCTAAACCCCAGTTACTGCTAACATGGGCTAATCCCCAGTTACTGCTAACATGGGCTAAACCTCAGTTACTGCTAACATGGGCTAATCCCCAGTTACTGGCTAACATGGGCTAACCCCCAGTTACTGGCTAACATGGGCTAACCCCCAGTTACTGGCTAACATGGGCTAACCCCCAGTTACTGCTAACAACATGGGCTAACCCACAGTTACTGGCTAACATGGGCTAAACCCCCAGTTACTGGCTAACATGAGCTAAACCCCCAGTTACTGCTAACATGGGCTTAACCCCCAGTTACTGGCTAACATGGGCTAACCCCCAGTTACTGCTAACATGGGCTAAACGCCCAGTTACTGCTAACATGGGCTAACCCCCAGTTACTGCTAACATGGGCTAAACCCCCAGTTACTGGCTAACATGGGCTAACCACCAGTTAGTGCTAACATGGGCTAACCCCCAGTTACTGCTAACATGGGCTAACCCCCAGTTACTGCTAACATGGGCTGACCCCCAGTTACTGCTAACATGGGCTTAACCCCCAGTTACTGCTAACATGGGCTAAACCCCAGTTACTGCTAACATGGGCTAACCCCCAGTTACTGCTAACATGGGCTAACCCCCAGCTACTGCTAACATGGGCTAACCCCCAGTTACTGCTGACATGGGCTAACCCCCAGTTACTGCTAACATGGGCTAAACCCCAGTTACTGCTAACATGGGCTAATCCCCAGTTACTGCTAACATGGGCTAAACCTCAGTTACTGCTAACATGGGCTAATCCCCAGTTACTGGCTAACATGGGCTAACCCCCAGTTACTGGCTAACATGGGCTAACCCCCAGTTACTGGCTAACATGGGCTAACCCCCAGTTACTGCTAACAACATGGGCTAACCCACAGTTACTGGCTAACATGGGCTAAACCCCCAGTTACTGGCTAACATGAGCTAAACCCCCAGTTACTGCTAACATGGGCTTAACCCCCAGTTACTGGCTAACATGGGCTAACCCCCAGTTACTGGCTAACATGGGCTAACCCCCAGTTACTGCTAACAACATGGGCTAACCCACAGTTACTGGCTAACATGGGCTAAACCCCCAGTTACTGGCTAACATGAGCTAAACCCCCAGTTACTGCTAACATGGGCTTAACCCCCAGTTACTGGCTAACATGGGCTAACCCCCAGTTACTGCTAACATGGGCTTAACCCCCAGTAACTGCTAACATGGGCTAACCCCCAGTTACTGCTAACATGGGCTAAACGCCCAGTTACTGCTAACATGGGCTAACCCCCAGTTACTGCTAACATGGGCTAAACCCCCAGTTACTGGCTAACATGGGCTAACCACCAGTTAGTGCTAACATGGGCTAACCCCCAGTTACTGCTAACATGGGCTAACCCCCAGTTACTGCTAACATGGGCTGACCCCCAGTTACTGCTAACATGGGCTTAACCCCCAGTTACTGCTAACATGGGCTAAACCCCAGTTACTGCTAACATGGGCTAACCCCCAGTTACTGGCTAACAACATGGGCTAACCCACAGTTACTGCTAACATGGGCTAAACCCCCAGTTACTGGCTAACATGGGCTAACCACCAGTTAGTGCTAACATGGGCTAACCCCCAGTTACTGCTAACATGGGCTAACCCCCAGTTACTGCTAACATGGGCTGACCCCCAGTTACTGCTAACATGGGCTTAACCCCCAGTTACTGGCTAACATGGGCTAACCCCCAGTTACTGGCTAACATGGGCTAACCCCCAGTTACTGCTAACAACATGGGCTAACCCACAGTTACTGGCTAACATGGGCTAAACCCCCAGTTACTGGCTAACATGAGCTAAACCCCCAGTTACTGCTAACATGGGCTTAACCCCCAGTTACTGGCTAACATGGGCTAACCCCCAGTTACTGCTAACATGGGCTTAACCCCCAGTAACTGCTAACATGGGCTAACCCCCAGTTACTGCTAACATGGGCTAAACGCCCAGTTACTGCTAACATGGGCTAACCCCCAGTTACTGCTAACATGGGCTAAACCCCCAGTTACTGGCTAACATGGGCTAACCACCAGTTAGTGCTAACATGGGCTAACCCCCAGTTACTGCTAACATGGGCTAACCCCCAGTTACTGCTAACATGGGCTGACCCCCAGTTACTGCTAACATGGGCTTAACCCCCAGTTACTGCTAACATGGGCTAAACCCCAGTTACTGCTAACATGGGCTAACCCCCAGTTACTGGCTAACATGGGCTAAACCCCCAGTTACTGCTAACATGGGCTTAACCCCCAGTTACTGGCTAACATGGGCTTAACCCCCAGTTACTGCTAACATGGGCTAACCCCCAGTTACTGGCTAACATGGGCTACACGCCCAGTTACTGGCTAACATGGGCTAAACCCCCAGTTACTGGCTAACATGGGCTAACCCCCAGTTACTGTTAACATGGGCTAACCCCCAGTTACTGCTAACATGGGCTAACCCCCAGTTACTGCTAACATGGGCTAAACCCCAGTTACTGCTAACATGGGCTAAACCCCAGTTACTGGCTAACATGGGCTAACCCCCAGTTACTGCTAACATGGGCTAAACCCCAGTTACTGGCTAACATGGGCTAAACCCCCAGTTACTGGCTAACATGGGCTAACCCCCAGTTACTGCTAACATGGGCCAACCCCGAGTTACTGCTAACATGGGCTAAACCCCCAGTTACTGGCTAACATGGGCTAACCCCCAGTTACTGGCTAACATGGGCTAACCCCCAGTTACTGCTAACATGGGCTAACCCCCAGTTACTGCTAACATGGGCTAACCCCCAGTTACTGGCTAACATGGGCTAAACCCCAGTTACTGCTAACATGGGCTAACCCCCAGTTACTGCTAACATGGGCCAACCCCGAGTTACTGCTAACATGGGCTAAACCCCCAGTTACTGCTAACATGGGCTAAACCCCAGTTACTGCTAACATGGGCTAACCCCCAGTTACTGCTAACATGGGCCAACCCCGAGTTACTGCTAACATGGGCTAAACCCCCAGTTACTGGCTAACATGGGCTAACCACCAGTTACTGCTAACATGGGCTAACCCCCAGTTACTGCTAACATGGGCTAACCCCCAGTTACTGCTAACATGGGCTAACCCCAGTTACTGCTAACATGGGCTTAATCCCCAGTTACTGCTAACATGGGCTAAACCCCAGTTACTGCTAACATGGGCTAACCCCCAGTTACTGCTAACATGGGCTAACCCCCAGTTACTGCTAACATGGGCTAACCCCCAGTTACTGGCTAACATGGGCTAACCCCCAGTTACTGCTAACATGGGCTAAACCCCAGTTACTGGCTAACATGTGCTAACCCCCAGTTACTGCTAACATGGGCCCCATTTTCTCCTGAACACAATAGAGGCGGGATACTTGTCCACATGATTGAGCATGTATTTAATGTAGCAACCCAACTGAGCATTTACTGCCTTTTAGCTTGGTAGGGCAGTACGGCTCAGATGACTGTACTGTAGCAAATTCATGGTGGGGGTGGGGGGGTTAGACTTAATCTGTCCCAGGAAACTGGCCTTAACGTGATAATGGTCTCAGTGTGAGTTTTAAAGGGTAACTGTTTCCAATGTGTGGTTATGTGTATAGGAACGTGTGCCCCTACGCTGGTACCCCCCCGAGTACTTCAGAATCAACTATTACAGCTTCAAGGGGGACGTTTGGGCATTTGGCATCGTGCTGTGGGAGATACAGACGTTTGGTGAGTTTCATGTTCATAAACAATGTCTAACATCATTTACACGCCTGTATAGTTGGCTACCCAGTGTCCATAAGGATGACAGGCCTGATATTTTGTATTTATCTAACCTATTTATTTACCCAGATAAGTAAATAAGAAACTAATTCTAAATTAAATGTAATTATAACACCTTGGACATAACACAGTGGGTACTTGTGGTTCCCAGGCACCTTACCATACCATGACTTGGAGACACCAGAGGCCGTCGTCTATCACATCTGTGCCGGTCTCAAGAACAAAGACCCCGAGGGCTGCAGGCCAGAGATGTAAGTGACCGTGACATCACTGAGATTGTATCACAGGCTGCATCACAACCGGCTGGTGATTGGGAGTACCATAGGGCTACAGGTTACAGCAGCGACAGGGTCATGTTCAGTAGGGCACAAAATAAAACTCTGTGTTCTTATTGGACAAATTTAGGTAGGACCTCTATTTAACCCTAACCCTTATTGTACAAGTTTAGGTAGGACCTCTATTTAACCCTAACCCTTATTGTACAAGTTTAGGTAGGACCTCTATTTAACCCTAACCCTTATTGTACACGTTTAGGTAGGACCTCTTTACTTAACCCTAACCCTTATTGTACAAGTTCTGGTAGGACCTCTTTGTTTAACCCTAACCCTTATTGTACAAGTTCTGGTAGGACCTCTTTGTTTAACCCTAACCCTTATTGTACAAGTTTAGGTAGGACCTCTATTTAACCCTAACCCTTATTGTACAAGTTTAGGTAGGACCTCTTTACTTAACCCTAACCCTTATTGTACAAGTTCTGGTAGGACCTCTTTGTTTAACCCTAACCCTTATTGTACAAGTTCTGGTAGGACCTCTTTATTTAACCCTAACCCTTATTGTACAAGTTTAGGTAGGACCTCTTTACTTAACCCTAACCCTTATTGTACAAGTTCTGGTAGGACCTCTTTATTTAACCCTAACCCTTATTGTACACGTTTATGTAGGACCTCTTTACTTAACCCTAACCCTTATTGTACAAGTTCTGGTAGGACCTCTTTACTTAACCCTAACCCTTATTGTACACGTTTAGGTAGGACCTCTTTACTTAACCCTAACCCTTATTGTACAAGTTCTGGTAGGACCTCTTTACTTAACCCTAACCCTTATTGTACACGTTTAGGTAGGACCTCTTTACTTAACCCTAACCCTTATTGGACAAATTTAGGTAGGACCTCTTTATTTAACCCTAACCCTTATTGTACACGTTTAGGTAGGACCTCTTTACTTAACCCTAACCCTTATTGGACAAATTTAGGTAGGACCTCTTTATTTAACCCTAACCCTTATTGTACACGTTTAGGTAGGACCTCTTTACTTAACCCTAACCCTTATTGGACAAATTTAGGTAGGACCTCTTTATTTAACCCTAACCCTTATTGTACACGTTTAGGTAGGACCTCTTTACTTAACCCTAACCCTTATTGGACAAATTTAGGTAGGACCTCTTTATTTAACCCTAACCCTTATTGTACAAGTTCTGGTAGGACCTCTTTATTTAAAATAATGTCTCCTTCCTGAACACAACCCCTCTGTGGAATACTGGATGAAGCCTTGAGGTTGAATGTATTCTAGGGCTTCGTCAGAAATAGCTCCCTATTCACTACATAGTGCACTACATTTGACCAGGGCCCATAGGGGTGCACTATATAGTGAACAGGGTGTCATTTGGGATGCGAACAAGCTCTCTCTCTCCCTCACTCTCTCTCTCTCCCTCACTCTCGCACCCTCCCTCACTCTCTCTCCCTCCCTCACTCTCTCTCTCTCCCTCACTCTCTCACCCTCCCTCACTCTCTCTCTCTCCCTCACTCTCTCACCCTCCCTCACTCCCTCTCTCTCCCTCACTCTCTCACCCTCCCTCACTCTCTCTCCCTCACTCACCCTCCCTCACTCTCTCTCTCTCCCTCACTCTCTCTCTCCCTCACTCCCTCACTCTCTCTCTCTCTCTCTCTCTCCCTCACTCTTTCTCCCTCCCTCCCTCCCTCCCTCCCTCCCTCCCTCCCTCCCTCCCTCCCTCCCTCCCTCTCTACTTCTCCCTCTCTCTACTTCTACCTCTCTCTCTCTCCCTCCCTCACTCTCTCCCTCCCTCACTCTCTCTCTCCCTCTCCCCCTCTCTCCCTCACTCTCTCTGTCCCTCACTCTTTCTTCCTCTCTCTCTCTCCCTCCCTCCCTCCCTCTCTCTGTCCCTCACTCTTTCTTCCTCTCCCTCCCTCCCTCCCTCCCTCCCTCCCTCCCTCCCTCCCTCCCTCCCTCCCTCCCTCCCTCCCTCCCTCTCTATCTCTCTCTCTCCCTCCCTCCCTCCCTCTCTTTCTCTCTCTCTCTCTCCCTCCCTCCCTCCCTCTCTTTCTTCCTCCCTCTCTTTCTCCCTCCCTCTCTCTCTCTCTCTCTCCCTCCCTCTCTCTCTCTCTTTCTCTCACTCGCTCTCTCTCTTTCTCTCCCCCCCTCTCTCTCCCCCTCTCTTTCTCTCTCCCCCTCTCTCTCTCTCAGACTGCAGTTAATGAGAAACTGCTGGATGGAGCCCTACACTTCCAGGCCCTCCTTCTCAGACATAGTGAGAATCCTGGAGGACATCATGGAGAATGATTCAGTAAGCCACCTTCCATCCACCTCTTCCTCTTCTTCTGTGGAGTTCTATGACAGTTAAACACACAAGCAATACAATCTTCTAGCCTTTTGGATTCGTCTATAGCATTGGTCACCAACCTTTTTTGAGTCGAGTTCACTGTCAAAAAATTGTTTTTAAACATGATTTTTTTTTTTTAAACGTTAGCCTATGTAACCTATTCAAAACACTACTGTAGTAATGAGGTCTGTGCAGTAGGCTATAGGCCCAACACATTATCACCACATATTGGCTTTGATTGAGTTGCCCTGCCAACGCATTGTTGTTCTTCTGAAACCATTTTTAAGGTTATGATCACACCGGTAATCAGCTGTTGTATTACTGGTGAGGCACCGCTTAGTGAACATTTAAATCATTCGCTTTATATTTTACTGTGCTGATGATGCCTGCATCTGATGGTCAGTCTCAGCGGAGGGAGGGAGAGAGCAGCAGACTGAGGGTCAGTCTCAGAGGAGGGAGGGAGAGAGCAGCAGACTGAGGGTCAGTCTCAGATGAGGGAGGGAGAGAGCAGCAGACTGAGGGTCAGTCTCAGAGGAGGGAGGGAGAGAGCAGCAGACTGAGGGTCAGTCTCAGAGGAGGGAGAGAGAGAGCAGCAGACTGAGGGTCAGTCTCAGAGGAGGGAGGGAGAGAGCAGCAGACTGAGGGTCAGTCTCAGAGGAGGGAGGGAGAGAGCAGCAGACTGAGGGTCAGTCTCAGAGGAGGGAGGGAGAGAGCAGCAGACTGAGGGTCAGTCTCAGAGGAGGGAGGGAGAGAGCAGCAGACTGAGGGTCAGTCTCAGAGGAGGGAGGGAGAGAGCAGCAGACTGAGGGTCAGTCTCAGAGGAGGGAGGGAGAGAGCAGCAGACTGAGGGTCAGTCTCAGAGGAGGGAGAGAGAGAGCAGCAGACTGAGGGTCAGTCTCAGAGGAGGGAGGGAGAGAGCAGCAGACTGAGGGTCAGTCTCAGAGGAGGGAGGGAGAGAGCAGCAGACTGAGGGTCAGTCTCAGAGGAGGGAGGGAGAGAGCAGCAGACTGAGGGTCAGTCTCAGAGGAGGGAGGGAGAGAGCAGCAGACTGAGGGGTCCGCCTCTCAACATCCCTCCTCTCTCCTCCACTGACACTGACCAATAAAGGGACACCGTCTTCAGGAAGTTTGCTCGAGTCGCACTGCATTATTTTTTGCCTCGTGCAGAAATTCATGAACATAGAAAGTGAAATATTCTTCAATATAAAAAAAGACTCAAGCCGTTAGTAACAACAAGACAAGCCTGTCGAAACACTTTGCGACTCATTCATTGCAGCTGCAGTGCTTGTTGTAGCACTGAGTGGAAATAGGAAGAACGCTCATTTTATGGCTAATAAAAGTGTTGACAGTGCTGAGTAAAATAGGTTAAACATGAAGTCACTCATAAAAACAGCAGCTGTTTGCTGTATTTGTTGACATTTAATAAAAACAAATGTCGCCTTTTATTTAACTAGGCAAGTCAGTTAAGAACAAATTCTTATTTTCAATGACGGCCTAGAAACAGTGGGTTAACTGCCTGTTCAGGGGGAGAACGACAGATTTCTACCTTGTCAGCTCGGGGATTCAATTTACCGACCTTTCGGTTACTAGGCTACCTGCCTCTAACCACTAGGCTACCTGCCTCTAACCACTAGGCTACCTGCCTCCTCTAACCACTAGGCTACATGTCTCCTCTAACCACTAGGCTACCTGCCTCCTCTAACCACTAGGCTACCTGCCTCCTCTAACCACTAGGCTACCTGGTTTTATAAGTTTTGAAATCTCACAGTATCAACTTTGCTGTAGCTTTCTTTTACTCCTGCTGCGTTACTGCAGACACGGTAATCTGAGCCATCCGATTGGCCAGTGGTAGGTCCATAGTGCACTTGATTTGCTCCCCCTGGGAATGCAGTTTGCAACTACCCGGTGAGCAAGGCAGCTGAAACAGCTGCAACTACCGTCAAAAGATAGGAACACAAGGTTTATCAAGGTTTATCGTTGGGTTTTTACAGAAATGTTTGGCGATTTGAACTACTGGTCTATAGGATTCTAGTTCAATGGTTGAACCTTTCACCTCTCTCTCTCTCTCTCTGTCATCTCTCTGATCGAATAGAATAGTGTGGTTAATCTCTCTGATCATGTGGTCCATCCCAATAGAATAGTGTGGTTAATCTCTCTGATCATGTGGTTAATCTCTCTGATCATGTGGTTAATCTCTCTGATCATGTGGTCCATCCCAATAGAATAGTGTGGTTAATCTCTCTGATCATGTGGTTAATCTCTCTGATCATGTGGTTAATCTCTCTGATCATGTGGTCCATCCCAATAGAATAGTGTGGTTAATCTCTCTGATCATGTGGTTAATCTCTCTGATCATGTGGTCCATCCCAATAGAATAGTGTGGTTAATCTCTCTGATCATGTGGTCCATCCCAATAGAATAGTGTGGTTAATCTCTCTGATCATGTGGTCCATCCCAATAGAATAGTGTGGTTAATCTCCTCACCTCTTTACCTTCATCTGAAATTTAAAAAGGTGGACTGACTATAGACAGTAAAACTTCCTGTAGGCATCCTGCGGGTTACACCTGTCCTGTGACTTTAGAACCAGAGCAGGGGCCCCCACAGGAGAAGTCCCACAGCAGTAGCATGATCCAGATACATAGACCGATTTGCGTAGGGCTTCTTTTATTGAAGTGAGCATCTCTTTGTAGGATTACGTGGATGTGGAGAACCCAAGACTTCTAGAAACGGGAGAGACGGATAGCCACGACTCCAAAAGTGTCAAACGGTACATCTCGACAACTCAGCTTTGAGATGATGCTGTATCTAAACGGAACATATTCGATACCTGGAATTGATAATGAAGTCAACAATGTGAAGCTACTATCTCGTGGTCATTTCAAATCATTTGAAATGAGATATTCTGTTAATTATACATTTTCTTAATGGCGCTACTGCCACTTATGTAAATAAACTGTAAGAAGTAATAATGACTTGTGTAATATTTCAGGAAATACAATTTTTATTCATTACAACAACAAAATGGGGGTTGTTTAATAATAACAGTGATTTATTGGCTGGGTCATCTTGGACCAAGGACTATTAGCACTCAATGTCTGAATCCAAAATGGAACACTATTCCCTATATAGTGCACTTCTTTTGATTAGAGCCCTATGGGGTAAGTAGTGCATTATATAGGGAATAGGGTGCCATTTTGGGAAGTGCACAATGACAAAAGTGGAAGTTCTTGTTGAGCAGCTTTGTACTCTTAACTGCACAATGAATTTCCCTGCTGGGACAATAAAGTGTGAATTCAACAACCAACTGGGACTGGTCTCTTTTAATACTGTTGTAAACGCAATGTAGACACACCAGGATCAGTATACCTCACACCTTGGCCCCCTCGAACAGGAGTCATTTCACAGTATGACTTTATCCCAAATGCCACACTATTCCCTACATAGTGCACTACTTTTGATAAGAGCTCTATGGGTCCTGGAACACCTTTATTTAGCCAGGTAGGCCAGGTGAGAACACCTTTATTTAACCAGATAGACCAGGTGAGAACACCTTTATTTAACCAGGTGGCCAGGTGAGAACACCTTTATTTAACCAGGTAGACCAGGTGAGAACACCTTTATTTAACCAGATAGGCCAGGTGAGAACACCTTTATTTAACCAGGTGGCCAGGTGAGAACACCTTTATTTAACCAGGTAGGCCAGGTGAGAACACCTTTATTTAACCAGGTAGGCCAGGTGAGAACACCTTTATTTAGCCAGGTAGGCCAGGTGAGAACACCTTTATTTAACCAGATAGACCAGGTGAGAACACCTTTATTTAACCAGGTGGCCAGGTGAGAACACCTTTATTTAACCAGGTAGACCAGGTGAGAACACCTTTATTTAACCAGATAGGCCAGGTGAGAACACCTTTATTTAACCAGGTGGCCAGGTGAGAACACCTTTATTTAACCAGGTAGACCAGGTGAGAACACCTTTATTTAACCAGGTGAGAACACCTTTATTTAACCAGGTAGACCAGGTGAGAACACCTTTATTTAGCCAGGTAGGCCAGGTGAGAACACCTTTATTTAACCAGGTAGGCCAGGTGAGAACACCTTTATTTAACCAGGTAGGCCAGGTGAGAACACCTTTATTTAACCAGGTAGGCCAGGTGAGAACACCTTTATTTAACCAGGTGGCCAGGTGAGAACACCTTTATTTAGCCAGGTAGGCCAGGTGAGAACACCTTTATTTAGCCAGGTAGGCCAGGTGTGAACACCTTTATTTAACCAGGTAGGCCAGGTGAGAACACCTTTATTTAACCAGATAGGCCAGGTGAGAACAAGTTGTCATTTACAACTGCGACCTGGCCAAGATAAAGCAAAGCAGGTCGACACATACAACAACACCTTTTCAACTTTCTCTTTTTTAAGCTAAGGATCCAATTGGTTAAGGTGTGTTATGACAACCTTCAAAACAATGTTAAATTAAGACCGTATTATTCTGAAAATACAGTAGGTACGTACGTATACTACAGTACAAGTATATGCATGGAGTTTTGAGTGGGTGCTTGATTAGTAGTTAGCTAGGTAGTTAGATTGGGAGTTAGCTCGATAGTTTGATTTGTAGTTAGCTCGGTAGTTTGATTGGGAGTTAGCTAGGTAGTTAGATTGGGAGTTAGCTCGGTAGTTTGATTGGGAGTTAGCTCGGTAGTTTGATTGCTAGTTAGCTCGGTAGTTTGATTGCTAGTTAGCTCGGTAGTTTGATTGCTAGTTAGCTCGGTAGTTTCATTGGTAGTTAGCTCGATAGTTTGATTGGTAGGTAGATAGCTCGGTAGTTTGATTGCTAGTTAGCTCGGTAGTTTGATTGCTAGTTAGCTCGGTAGTTTGATTGGGAGTTAGCTCGGTAGTTTGATTGGGAGTTAGCTCGGTAGTTTGATTGGGAGTTAGCTCGGTAGTTTGATTGCTAGTTAGCTCGGTAGTTTGATTGGGAGTTAGCTCGGTAGTTTGAATGGGAGTTAGCGCTGTAGTTTGATTGCTAGTTAGATAGGGAGTTAGCTCGGTAGTTTGATTGCTAGTTAGCGAGGTGATGCATGTTCTGGATGTTGCTTCAAAAACACTGAGTTGTGGTGTATAATACATTACAAAGTGCCAATGTTTGCCTGAAGATTCATCTTGAATTAAATATGGCCGATATATTATGCCCTGCTCAGACGTTGCATGCATCAGCCAATGGTTGCGTGCCAGGTCATCGACTGACAGATTGCTGTAACATTTGATGTGGTCAGCTGATAGGTAAAATACTCATCCAGGCTCCCCCTTTTTGTCTATTGCAAAACGTTTTGTAACAAACTGTTTACTCCAAACGGAAAACGCTTTGCAACAAAAACTAGTTTCTATTGGACATGCCTTTTGCACACAATGTATATAGACTCTTTTTAAATTTTTTGTATGTAATTTTTTTTCTACTGTGTTATTGACTTGTTTATTGTTTACTCCATGTGTAACTCTGTGTTGCTGTCTGTTCACACTGCTATGCTTTATCTTGGCCAGGTCGCAGTTGTAAATGAGAACTTGTTCTCAACTAGCCTACCTGGTTAAATAAAGGTGAAATTAAAAAAATATTAAAATTCAGGTATGCCCCTCCCCGTTTCATACCGTTTGTGGTTTTCGTGGCAAGATGTAATGAATACACCCCAGATATTTTCAGAGCTGATATGATTAGTCAAAACACCAATTATTGGAAGAAAAAAAAATCTAAATTGGGCTGCCTAAATACCCTCATTGTCTTATGTCCATAGCGTGTCGAAACCGCCCGCACTGATTGGTTGAGGGACAATGACACAATCTATGCTTTCAACTATATTTGGTTGCTCTGGTAATAGGCAGCTGCAGAGTTGGTTAGTAAGTCAGCTAGCTACCTGACAAGACTGCTCCTCAGGGGACCATTTTATAGGGAGCAAGTGTACGTCTGGCTGCAAAGAACTAGGTCGCAGATGTAAATGAGAATTTGTTCTCAACTGGCCTACCTGGTTAAATAAATCAAATAAACTAGGCCTACGGCAGCCATTGTTGTTTGTTTACATCTTTCTGAACGCACCAAAGATGGTGGAGAAATTAAAAGTTCACTCAGGCCGTTTTACCATTGAACAAAAACAAAAAAATCAGTTCCGTTCTACTTAACTGGGTGTGCCTCCCATAAGCACCAATGCAATAGCTGCTGGGTCTGGTCGACTTAGTTCATTGACTTTCATTGAACCAGAAACAAAACTGCGAGTGGGGTATCTCGCTCCCTCTTCCGTCTCTGATAAATCGCAGACGTACATTGGCTTTGATGCTTTAATTGGTCTCTGGCTCCCCCCTGTGGATACACTTGTAGACAGTGTGCAGTAGGCTACACAGTTCATATACTATATATGTATTCTACGTGTGTGTGTGGACTTCCATTTGACTATCAGTTCATAGTCATAAAACTAAGTCCTCAATGCAAAGTCCAATGAACGTATTGGGTTGCACCTGTACAGCTGTAGCTACCGCATACCTGGTGGACATGTCGAGTAGCCACACTATTTACAAGCACAAAGTCATAAACCTTGCCTATAGGGGTTATGTATTTACAGGAAAACTCTTTATAAAATGTTTCTTGTTAAAATGTGATTTTTTCCCGTTAATTTTTAAAATCATTTTGACTTTATGGCGGTGCGATCTAGTGGAAACTTGTCGCCCGCGTGGTAGAGGAACAATTCATTTTTTTTGCGTCAGAGAGTTCCCTGTGACGTCGGTTGAAAGAGCAATTCCACTAGTGATGACGCGTTCAAACCAACTGGGAACTCAGAAATCTCCGACTTCAGTGCGCTCACGACACTTGGCACTTCAGGGCAAAAAACGCGCTCCGACTGATAAAAAAAATCGTTTTGAACGGTCATCCAACTCGGCATTTCAAAATGGGATACTCATATATTTCTAGAGCGACCGACTTTCCGACCTGAAGATCACTGACGTCATGATTCGACCTCGTCCCCCCCCCCGAGCTCGTTGTCTTTAAAGTACCATGAGACAGCAAACCCCTCGGTGACCGCCAGAATGAGTGATTACCCATCATCAAGTGTAAATCCGTAGACTACTGATTCGGGATTCTATTACCGCATATACTGTAATATGAGTTCATAAATAAATGTCGAATATATATATATTTGAGATATTTTCACTATTTTGTAGCTAGAGGTCGCTGAACGGTTGCATCATCTTTGTTCCGTGAATGAGGCGCTGTCTGATCTGGAGCCGCAAAAACAGAATGACAATTCAGATTACCTTGGTGACAGCCAGTAGTAACTGACTGATTATGGAACAACTTTTGGCCCAGCATCACAGGTGAGACAAATACTTTTTGTTGCTTGGTAGCAATGATCATTCTTCCAAAGACCAAACGCTAGTGTAATGTATGGTAAGCAAGAAGCTACATTCAATGTTTCATAATGTAGTATTAGTTGTACAATTTACTGTAAAAGGAGGACTAATTTGTAACAGTATTTTAGATTTTTCTCACAGGTTATATCCCCCTAGTCCTTATACTTTCTGCTTGGACTGCGTTCAACAATCCACGTCATTCTAGATGGTGAATAATCTTCAAACCCATGTTTAAAACATCAAATATAATGCTAAATATTCCCATGATTTGTGATATGTCTACTTTTAACAGTAGTCCAAGGGTTTGTATGCATAATCCATTTGCCACAGTTTTTACACTTTACGGCAGACTCCTCAACTCAATGTTAAACATCGCATTACAATTTAACGTCCAGTTGCACCTGTGTATATTTATGCTTATCGAACAGTAGGCCACAGTTTCTGTATCATAGGTTTCACATTAACATGTGTAGTTCCCTCTGTTGTCCAGGGCTGGATGGATAGCTCAGACCTGGCTAGACGTAGTGACAGACAACCTTGGGGAGAAGAAGCATGGTGTGGAGTCAGCTGTACGAGGTAGGTAGGTTATGTGCCTTCAAAACACAGAGGCTGTGAGTCCCAAATGCCACCTTATTCTCTGTATAGTGCACTACTTTTGACCCAAGCCTTATGGGTCCTAGTCAAAAGTAGTGCACTATATAGGGAATAGAGTGCATAGGGCTCTGGTCTAAAGTAGTGCACTATATAGGGAATAGAGTGCATAGGGCTCTGGCCAAAAGTAGTGCACTATATAGGGAATAGAGTGCATAGGGCTCTGGTCAAAAGTAGTGCACTATATAGGGAATAGAGTGCATAGGGCTCTGGTCAAAAGTAATGCACTATATAGGGACTAGTGTGCCATTTGTGGCTCACAAATGTACTGTGAACCATTATATCCTTCTCTCCACCCTCTCAGGCCTGGGAGTCCCAGGCTCCTCACACTTCTGGATTCCCTCCTACCTAGCAGGTTTCTCCTACCTGGTGGCGTGGAGAGAATCTGTAACTAAACCACATACTCTTACTACTGGTGTCCCCCAGGGCTCGGTTCTAGGCCCTCTCCTCTTAATAAGGCTCTGTCCTATCCTCACACAGGCCCTATCATTGATATGCTGATGAAACAACTACTTTTCTCATTCCCCCCCTTCTGACACCCAGGTGGCAACATGCAGCTCTGTGTGCCTGACAGACATATCAGCTTGGATGTCATCCCACCACCTCAAGCTCAACCTCAACAAGACATAGCTGCCCGCCCACTCCAAGACCTCTCCATCACAGTTGACAACTCCATGGTGTCCCCCTCCCAGAGTTCAAAAAGCCTTGGTGAGACCCCTGCAAACATCAAAGCAGTGACCCACTCC
Source organism: Oncorhynchus mykiss (assembly GCF_057628025.1). Lineage (NCBI taxonomy): Eukaryota > Metazoa > Chordata > Actinopteri > Salmoniformes > Salmonidae > Oncorhynchus > Oncorhynchus mykiss. The sequence continues at coordinate 44,857,031 of NC_143048.1, forward strand.
TGCGGATTCAGGTTCTACAACAGCTATTCTCAAACTGGGGTACACGCAAGGTTGTCAGGGGTATGCCAAATAAAATAAAAATCACATTTTCTCCCAGGGGCTATACATTTGGGTGATGTCTTTTTCTCGCCTGAGTAGCCTCGTTTCGCTGCCAAAAATCAAATGAAACCATCTAGTGTTCAGCGAAATTACAACACAATGTCAAATACAGGTAGCCTAGTCAAATAATTAACATCCAATCACATTAACCGATACTCATCCAATCACATTAACCGATACTCTCTCACAGGAAACCTTCACTCTTGCGCAAACATTTAGAAACGAAACATGACAAATTGAAAAATTAGCCACAGGAGTTTTTTGAGTGCGAATAAAAGACGACTTTCGAGTAGTAAGACGTGTTTAAAAGCAACAGATTCCATTAATAAGAAGGGGCTAGAAGAGTCTTATATGGTGAGCTACCGAGTGGATGGGACAGGCAAGCCCCATACTATTGTGGAGGAGTGGCTGGGACAGGGAAGCCCCATACTATTGTGGAGGAGTGGCTGGGACAGGCAAGCCCCATACTATTGTGGAGGAGTGGCTGGGACAGGGAAGCCCCATACTATTGTGGAGGAGTGGCTGGGACAGGCAAGCCCCATACTATTGTGGAGGAGTGGCTGGGACAGGCAAGCCCCATACTATTGTGGAGGAGTGGCTGGGACAGGCAAGCCCCATACTATTGTGGAGGAGTGGCTGGGACAGGGAAGCCCCATACTATTGTGGAGGAGTGGCTGGGACAGGCAAGCCCCATACTATTGTGGAGGAGTGGCTGGGACAGGGAAGCCCCATACTATTGTGGAGGAGTGGCTGGGACAGGCAAGCCCCATACTATTGTGGAGGAGTGGCTGGGACAGGCAAGCCCCATACTATTGTGGAGGAGTGGCTGGGACAGGCAAGCCCCATACTATTGTGGAGGAGTGGCTGGGACAGGGAAGCCCCATACTATTGTGGAGGAGTGGCTGGGACAGGCAAGCCCCATACTATTGTGGAGGAGTGGCTGGGACAGGCAAGCCCCATACTATTGTGGAGGAGTGGCTGGGACAGGCAAGCCCCATACTATTGTGGAGGAGTGGCTGGGACAGGCAAGCCCCATACTATTGTGGAGGAGTGGCTGGGACAGGGAAGCCCCATACTATTGTGGAGGACTTCATTCTCCCTGCTGCTGCAGATATGGCTGGGACAATGCTGGGGGAAAAGGACCCCAAAAACTATGAAGACAATGCCTTCATCAAACAACACCATTTTTTCACAACGCATCAGTGACATGGCAGGAGATGTATTGAAACAATTACTGCTTGGCATACAAGCCAGTGACATCCAACTGTAACATATAGAAGAGTCAACAGACGTGGCAGGCCTGGCACAACTCCTGGTATACAGTATATCCGTTACGTTTATGGGGGGGGGGGGGGGGGGGAAATCAGTCTCTCTTTCTTTGCAATGTTGGGGCGGCAGGTAGCCTAGTGCTTCGTAATTGTACATAAGAATTTGTTCTTAACTGACATGCCTAGTTAAATATAGGTTCACTTTCAGTTGAGCATTTTTCTCCGTGTTCACAACATAACCTGTCTAATGAGTGACTGCAAGGCAACACGTAATGAAAGATAAACAGTTTATTATGTACTGTCTTCAATATGTAGGTCTTCGTATGCCAGCGTTCATATAAAGTCCTGTTCTAGTTGGGCTGGATGGTGTCTTCAGTGGAGTGGAGTGGTGTGACCACGGTGCCCAGTGGAAGAGCAGCTCCACAGACAGTCCTCTGTGCCCAGTGGAAGAGCAGCTTCACAGACAGTCCTCTGTGACCACGGTGCCCAGTGGAAGAGCAGCTCCACAGACAGTCCTCTGTGACCACGGTGCCCAGTGGAAGAGCAGCTCCACAGACAGTCCTCTGTGACCAGTGGAAGAGCAGCTCCACAGACAGTCCTCTGTGGGCACGGTGCCCAGTGGAAGAGCAGCTTCACAGACAGTCCTCTGTGGCCACGGTGCCCAGTGGAAGAGCAGCTTCACAGACAGTCCTCTGTGGCCACGGTGCCCAGTGGAAGAGCAGCTCCACAGACAGTCCTCTGTGACCACGGTGCCCGGTGGAAGAGCAGCTTCACAGACAGTCCTCTGTGGCCACGGTGCCCAGTGGAAGAGCAGCTCCACAGACAGTCCTCTGTGACCACGGTGCCCAGTGGAAGAGCAGCTCCACAGACAGTCCTCTGTGGGCACGGTGCCCAGTGGAAGAGCAGCTTCACACAGTCCTCTGTGACCACGGTGCCCAGTGGAAGAGCAGCTCCACAGACAGTCCTCTGTGACCACGGTGCCCAGTGGAAGAGCAGCTCCACAGACAGTCCTCTGTGGGTACGGGCCTCCATGACTAAAAGGTAAAGGTGTAATCCACTATGCTGTCTAATTTCACAGAAGTGGTCTGCTGAAGTAAGACGTTCTAATAAGAGAGGGATCTCCGCTGTAAGCTCCAGTCATGTTTTTGGTTCATCTCACTGAACAATATATTTTAACTTAGAAAAATGGAATAAGATGGACCTGATTCTAGACAGTTTTGAATACAGGCCCTGGTTTCCAGACTGAAGTAAATGGAAAGATTCTCTCATGTTGCAAGAATTTCAGGTGGTCTACCCCCTGTGGCTGTATGGGTACCAGCAAGGGGGGGGGGGGGGGGTCCTCTCCCATCCCCTCTGTGCCCCCTCCCATCCCCTCTGGCTGCAAACACTGGGGGCTCTGATCCTGGCAGCAGGGAGGCTCCTGGGTGTATCAGTAAGACACAACTGTCTGCTGGAATTACACTGATGTAAATACACACACTCTGTATCCCCTCCCCCTCCTCTCTCTCTCTCTGTCTGGCTCTCCAGATATGGTGCGTTTGGGCTCACATTAAATACCTTACCAAAGATGAGGCGGAGGAACAGAGGGAGTGAAAACGACAGAACACTGCAGAACCCTGTTCTATGATGCTGATACAGCATCATAGAACACTGCAGAACCCTGTTCTATGATGCTGATACAGCATCAGGAACTCCTTACTTTGCTGTACACCCGAAAAAACAACCACAGTCAATTAAAACGAGCCCTAAAAAGACAGTGAATAACTTCTGAATGGAAGTACACATCCTGCTGTGATTTCACTCTTTCTGTGCACTTAGCAAAAACAATAACGAGATGAATGTGGTCACACCACTTGAGTATTCACGTTAACTTTGACTTTTAAAGGACTGTATTTATACCAAATTTATTGAAAGTTATGTTTATTTTTAAACTGGTTTCAAAGTATTTGTTCCTGGTTCTAACTTGCGTTCTTTGTTCTGATTCTGATTAGATCCTCCTGATATTTTTGTTGTTTGTTGACCGGTCTGAACAATTAAAAAGACACTGAATGTGATCTGATCTTCCTGACCACCTCCGGAGGTAGTCACACGCATTGTGATCTGGACAGAGAAACCATTTTTACTGAACAACATTTTTTTTTTTTTTTTTTAACGCAACATGAAACAATTAACGATTTTTACTCAGTTACAGTTCATATAAAAAGGAAAATCAGTCAACTGAAAAAAAGTCATAAAAAATAAATCTATGGATTTCACATGACTGTGCAGGGGCGCAGTCATGGGTGGGCTTAGAAGGTCAGAGGCCCACCCACTAGAATACATGTTTCTTCCCCCCCCCACCCCACTGTAACGCAACGAGTAAATAAAGAGTTGTGGACTGGAGAGATGTCAGTGTAGTGAATAATGTTGTCCTTTACTAAGAAGTTAGTGTATCGAATCTGATCCCTTTAAATGACTAGTATGTCAATTACTCATCTACACTGAACAAAAATATAAAACATCCAACAATTGCTAAGATTTTATTGGAGTTAGTTGATATAAAGAAATCAGTCAATTGAAAAATTCATTAAGCCCTAATCTATGGATTTCACATGACTGTGAATACTGATAACTTTAAAAAGGTAGGGGGCGTGGATCAGAAAACCAGTCCGTATCTGGTGTGACCCACCATTTTCCTCATGCAGCACAACACATCTCCTTCACATGGAGTTGATCAGGCTGTTGATTGTGACCTGCGGGAATGATGTCCCACTCCTCTTCAATGGCTGTGCTAAAATCGCTGGATATCGTTGGGAACTGGAAGTGTGGTGATGGCGACGGATGAAATGTCACGACAATGGGCCTCAGGATCTGGTCACGGTATCCATATAATTTGGCCGTTGCTTATGCCTGCCCTTACCATTGCCCCATGCTGACGGTGGGGTTCTCTGTTCACAATGTTGGACAGGAGCACAGTTGAAACTGGGATTTGTCTGCGAAGAGCACACTTCTCCAGCGTGCCAGTGGCCATCGAAGGTGAGACCCTAGTGGGTTACGACGTCAAACTGCAGTCAGGTCAAGACCCTGGTGAGGACGACGAACACTCAGATGAGCTTCCCTGAGACGGTTTCTTACAGAAATAATTTGGGTTGTGCAAACCCCCAGTTTCATCGGGTGGCTGGTCTCAGATGACCCTTCAGGTTAAGAAGACAAATGTGGAGGTCCTGGGCTGGCGTGGTTCCACGTGGCCTGCGGTTGTGAGGCCGGTTGGACGTAATGCCAATATCTCTAAAATGACGGAGGCGGCTTATGGTAGAGAAATTAACATAACATTTATCTGGCAAAACAGCTCTGGTGGACATTCCTGTAGTCAGCATGCCAATTGCAGTTTCCCTCAACTTGAGACATCTGTGGCATTTAATTGTCCCCAGCACAAGCTGCACCTGTGTAATGATGCTTCTTGATATGTCACATCTGACAGGTAGATGGATTATCTTGGCAAAGGAGAAATACTCACTAACAGGGATGTAAACTAAATTTGTGCAGAACATTTGAGATAAATAAGCTTTTTTTTGAGAATATGGAACATTTCTGGGATTTTTTTTATATTTCAGCTCATGAAACATGAAAACCAACACTTCACATGTTGTGTTTATATTTTTGTTCAGTACACAGATGAAGGAAAAATGAAACGGCACACTGCTCTTGATCGTATCACTGCTCTTGAATCAGCTTTACATGTCGGCCTCACGGCCTTCGTCAGAGGTTGAGGCCGACACGTAAAGATCAGCGATACTATCAAGAGCAGTGTGCCGTTTCCTTTTTTCCTTCATCTTGTTCCAAACTGTTGTCACGCACCTGCAAAAAAAAAAGAAGATTGCTTAGATGTGCGACTGCCTTTTGAATTGTGTTCAGTACATAGATAGAATTACGTCATTTAAGTCATCAAAACATGTTAGTGATTTGATAGAAGAATACAACATCTAGCGACTCAGAGAGAACTGTACTTCCACTTTTTTATTTTTAGAGCTCACAGCTTTATTTATCTTTTTCCTTTACACTCGTCATCCATCTCTATCAAACCAGGAAGTCCCCTTCCCCCACACACCCTCTCCTCAACCCAGCTGGTCTCCTGTTCCCTTTCAAAAAAAACACAGCAGGTCACATTGTGGACCACCACTATTTTGTCACATGATACACACACATCTTTATATATATATATAAAAAAAGGTCTTCCCGCACACACATTCCAAAAAGGTGTCTATAATATGGTCTGGTTGTGTTCTATTTCATTCCTTCCACAGTTCTAGAATAGATGTTTAGTTCTAGAATATATGTTTAGTTCTAGAATAGATGTTTAGTTCTAGAATAGATGTTTAGTTCTAGAGAGAGAGTGGTCACTTGGTCACTTGAGACCTTGTAGCAGCATTAGGGAGGCGGCAGGGTAGCCTAGTGGTTAGAGCGTTGTGTCAATAACCGAAAGGTTGCTGGATCAAAATCAACCGAGCTGACAAGGTAGAAATCAGTCGTTAACCCACTGTTCCTAGGCCGTCATCGTAAATATGAATCTGTTCTGAACTGACTTGCCTCGTTAAATTTAAAAAAAAAGGTTAATTACCTGCTGGTCAAATGGTCCCTGGCAGGTAGGTACTGTAATGTCTACTCCAATAGTTAAGGTCTTGAGGTGAAGTCTTATGCTTTTCCCACAGACAGCCTGTCAGGTTGTTACAAGAAAAGGAGGGTTTGGAGGGGGAGGGGGGGGGGGGGGGGGGTTAGTAGCAAGCATAGAAGGTGTACAAAGATGAGTAGTTGGAGCCCGAGAAGGTCAGAGCACTGCTGCAGCTGGGTGTCCTTTAAGGGTTAAGGCTTGGACTTCAGCACGGGGCAGACAGTAGTAACACGGCCTCCGGCAGACACACTACGAGCACAAAAAAAAAAACAGACATCCAGATACCTACAGCGCTTTTAGAGGGAGGGAGAAAAAACATTGACTCCACAGTTAGACAAAAAGGTGTGACATGTAATCTAGAAAAAGCGAGAAAAAAAAAAGTCTGGCATTTAACCCAATGTCAACCCCTACACACTTCCAATGTGGTTCTGACGAGGCAGGCTTGTAAACTCACTACAATGTAAAAAAGAGGGGGGGGGGGGGGGGCCTTTTGAGGCTGCAGGATGGTGCTGAGAGGACACTGGTCTCCCACCTTAGGTCACAAATCAATTTGGCTCATCCTTCTGAAATCATAGCATTGGGCTTTAAAAACAACAACAAAAACAACACACTGCATATAAATTATAATATTGTCATTTAAATTAAGCTATGTCAGAACTACGCTGCATGGAAAGCAATATTAAATGAAACAAAAGAAAAAGTCATGTGACTAGAGTAACATTAAACCCACTGATTACTATCCCCCTCCAACAAATGGTCTAAAAATAAAATAATAATTTAAAAGTCAAATCCATCCTTCAAAACAAATGACCTCCCATACTTTCAAAGACCAGAGTTCATCTGTAAAAAGGAACTGAAGTGTTTGTTTTAGAATACAACAAACTGATGGGTTAAACCTACAATATTGTTCACTGTAATTAGTCACAAGCTCATGACCAATGATGTATAGATGCTGTGTATTGGCCATTGATGTATAGATGCTGTGTATTGGCCAATGATGTATAGATGCTGTGTATTGGCCATTGATGTATAGATGCTGTGTATTGGCCAATGATGTGTAGATGCTGTGTATTGGCCATTGATGTATAGATGCTGTGTATTGGCCATTGATGTGTAGATGCTGTGTATTGGCCATTGATGTATAGATGCTGTGTATTGGCCATTGATGTGTAGATGCTGTGTATTGGCCATTGATGTATAGATGCTGTGTATTGGCCATTGATGTATAGACGCTGTGTATTGGCCATTGATGTATAGACGCTGTGTATTGGCCAATGATGTATAGATGCTGTGTATTGGCCATTGATGTATAGATGCTGTGTATTGGCCATTGATGTATAGATGCTGTGTATTGGCCATTGATGTATAGATGCTGTGTATTGGCCATTGATGTATAGATGCTGTGTATTGGCCATTGATGTATAGATGCTGTGTATTGGCCATTGATGTATAGATGCTGTGTATTGGCCATTGATGTATAGATGCTGTGTATTGGCCATTGATGTATAGATGCTGTGTATTGGCCATTGATGTGTAGATGCTGTGTATTGGCCATTGATGTGTAGATGCTGTGTATTGGCCATTGATGTGTAGATGCTGTGTATTGGCCATTGATGTATAGATGCTGTGTATTGGCCATTGATGTATAGACGCTGTGTATTGGCCATTGATGTATAGACGCTGTGTATTGGCCAATGATGTATAGACGCTGTGTATTGGCCAATGATGTATAGATGCTGTGTATTGGCCATTGATGTGTAGATGCTGTGTATTGGCCATTGATGTATAGATGCTGTGTATTGGCCAATGATGTGTAGATGCTGTGTATTGGCCATTGATGTATAGATGCTGTGTATTGGCCATTGATGTATAGATGCTGTGTATTGGCCATTGATGTATAGATGCTGTGTATTGGCCATTGATGTATAGATGCTGTGTATTGGCCAATGATGTATAGATGCTGTGTATTGGCCAATGATGTATAGATGCTGTGTATTGGCCATTGATGTATAGATGCTGTGTATTGGCCATTGATGTATAGATGCTGTGTATTGGCCATTGATGTATAGATGCTGTGTATTGGCCATTGATGTATAGATGCTGTGTATTGGCCATTGATGTATAGATGCTGTGTATTGGCCAATGATGTGTAGATGCTGTGTATTGGCCAATGATGTATAGATGCTGTGTATTGGCCATTGATGTATAGACGCTGTGTATTGGCCATTGATGTATAGACGCTGTGTATTGGCCAATGATGTATAGATGCTGTGTATTGGCCAATGATGTATAGATGCTGTGTATTGGCCAATGATGTATAGATGCTGTGTATTGGCCATTGATGTATAGATGCTGTGTATTGGCCATTGATGTGTAGATGCTGTGTATTGGCCAATGATGTATAGATGCTGTGTATTGGCCAATGATGTATAGATGCTGTGTATTGGCCAATGATGTGTAGATGCTGTGTATTGGCCATTGATGTGTAGATGCTGTGTATTGGCCAATGATGTGTAGATGCTGTGTATTGGCCAATGATGTGTAGATGCTGTGTATTGGCCATTGCTGTGTAGATGCTGTGTATTGGCCATGGATGTGTAGATGCTGTGCATTGGCCAATGATGTATAGATGCTGTGTATTGGCCAATGATGTATAGATGCTGTGTATTGGCCATTGATGTATAGATGCTGTGTATTGGCCATTGATGTATAGATGCTGTGTATTGGCCATTGATGTATAGATGCTGTGTATTGGCCAATGATGTGTAGATGCTGTGTATTGGCCAATGATGTATAGATGCTGTGTATTGGCCAATGATGTATAGATGCTGTGTATTGGCCAATGATGTATAGATGCTGTGTATTGGCCATTGATGTATAGATGCTGTGTATTGGCCAATGATGTATAGATGCTGTGTATTGGCCATTGATGTATAGACGCTGTGTATTGGCCATTGATGTATAGATGCTGTGTATTGGCCAATGAGAGGCTTTTGAAGCCACTGGTCCTCCATATTAGTACAGAAGAAGCAGTCCTCCATATTAGTACAGAAGAAGCAGTCCTCCATATTAGTACAGAAGAAGCAGTCCTCCATAGGAATGAATGGAATTCTTCAGTATTTCAATTAACAATGTCTCTCAAGGACAAAAATCACATGTATTTAGGAATTTTGTTGTAGTGGGGACAGTAACATTAGAACTTAAAACAAAAAAATTAAGGTGTTTAGTTGAATATCTGTGGCAAAAACAAAATGTAGACATTAATGCTTTTTTTTTTTACAATGGTTGGGGAGTGCCATGTTGTTGGCACGTGACTTCAACACAGCGCCCCCTATCAGTCATGGTGTGTATACGTATATAAATCATGGCACATTTGAGTTTAAATTGTCCTACCTTTGTGGTGACACCTGGGTAAAAACATTTCTCAGTCTGCGTCCTAAACGACGCACTATCCCCTGGCCGTTGACTACGACGAGGGGGCTGCGGTGACAAAATAATATAGTAGGGTATTCCATGTCTCCTATGGAGAGAGTGACAGTGAGGCACAGTGTATTCTCCTGGTGGTCAGAGCTACACTGGTTCAGATACAAAATAAGTTATCAAAACCCCCAAATTAAAATTTAAAAAAAGACAAAAGAAAATTAACTTTAAAAAAAAAGGAAAAAAAAGTGGCGGTTTGTGAGATTTCCAAGATGAAACGTAACTTTTGGAAAAATCTCTGTTCTCTTCTTAGAGAAGTCAAATAAATAGTTAGCTCCTTGGATTGGTGTGAGGGGGGGCTGGTCCCATCCTGGATGCTTCTTGCTGTGTGTGTGTGTGTCTCAGCCCAGGCAGGCTCGTGAAGGCCCATAGCTCTGGGCCAGTAGGAAGGTCTGTACCACTTCCTGTGTCTGCTGGGGACTAGTATTAACATCCTCTAGGGCGTCCGCCACAGCAAACTGCCTATCCCGGAGCTGGTTCCAGTTGGACAGGACGTTGTGATACTCAAACACCTTCTCATAGTTCCCTACTGAGTTGTAGAGTTTGATCAGCCCCCGGTAGTCGTACTCCAGACCGCTGTAGCCCTCGCCGAATAGTTTCTTACCTGACAGGGGAAAGATAAACCACGAGTAAAAACAAAAACAGAAGAAGACCGACACAAGCATGTGGCATCAGAGAAGTATTCACACCTCTTGATTCATTTTGTTGTGTCGCAAAAGTGAGATTAAAAATGGATTTGATTGTCATTTTTTTTTTGTCAACGATCTAAAACAAAATACTTTGACATTTTTAAAGAAAAATTCAAACATTTATAAAAAAAAAATTAAACACAAATATATTTTGATTAGTTAAATTCTCAACCCTGAGTCAACGCATGTTATAATCATTACAGCTGTGAGGGTTTCTGGGTAAGTCTAAGAGCTTTGCATACCTGGATTGTGCAACATTTGCCCATTATTCTTTAAAAATTCTTCAAACTCTGTCAAGTTGGTTGTTGATCATTGATAGGAAGCCAATTTCAAGTTTTGCCATAGATTTTCAAGACGATTTAAGTCAAAACTGTAACTAGGCCACTAAGGAACATCCAATGTCGTCTTGGTAAACAACTCCAGTGTACAGTGCCTTGCGAAAGTATTCGGCCCCCTTGAACTTTTGCCACATTTCGCCACATTTCAGGCTTCAAATATAAAGATATAAAACCATATTTTTTTGTGAAGAATCAACAACAAGTGGGACACAATCATGAAGTGGAACGACATTTATTGGATATTTCAAACTTTTTTAACAAATCAAAAACTGAAGAATTGGGCGTGCAAAATTATTCAGCCCCTTTACTTTCAGTGCAGCAAACTCTCTCCAGAAGTTCAGTGAGGATCTCTGAATGATCCAATGTTGACCTAAATGACTAATGATGATAAATACAATCCACCTGTGTGTAATCAAGTCTCCGTATAAATGCACCTGCACTGTGATAGTCTCAGAGGTCCGTTGAAAGCGCATCATGAAGAACAAGGAACACACCAGGCAGGTCCGAGATACTGTTGTGAAGAAGTTTAAAGCCGGATTTGGATACAAAAAGATTTCCCAAGCTTTAAACATCCCAAGGAGCACTGTGCAAGCGATAATATTGAAATGGAAGGAGTATCAGACCACTGCAAATCTACCAAGACCTGGCCGTCCCTCTAAACTTTCAGCTCATACAAGGAGAAGACTGATCAGAGATGCAGCCAGGAGGCCCATGATCACTCTGGATGAACTGCAGAGATCTACAGCTGAGGTGGGAGACTCTGTCCATAGGACAACAATCAGTCGTATATTGCACAAATCTGGCCTTTATGGAAGAGTGGCAAGAAGAAAGCCATTTCTTAAAGATATCCATAAAAAGTGTTGTTTAAAGTTTGCCACAAGCCACCTGGGAGACACACCAAACATGTGGAAGAAGGTGCTCTGGTCAGATGAAGGCAAAATTGAACTTTTTTGGCAACAATGCCAAACGTTATGTTTGGCGTAAAAGCAACACAGCTCATCACCCTGAACACACATCCCCACTGTCAAACATGGTGGTGGCAGCATCATGGTTTGGGCTTGCTTTTCTTCAGCAGGGACAGGGAAGATGGTTAAAATTGATGGGAAGATGGATGGAGCCAAATACAGGACCATTCTGGAAGAAAACCTGATGGAGTCTGCAAAAGACCTGAGACTGGGACGGAGATTTGTCTTCCAACAAGACAATGATCCAAAACATAAAGCGAAATCTACAATGGAATGGTTCAAAAATAAACATATCCAGGTGTTAGAATGGCCAAGTCAAAGTACAGACCTGAATCCAATCGAGAATCTGTGGAAAGAACTGAAAACTGCTGTTCACAAATGCTCTCCATCCAACCTCACTGAGCTCGAGCTGTTTTGCAAGGAGGAATGGGAAAAAATGTCAGTCTCTCGATGTGCAAAACTGATAGAGACATACCCCAAGCGACTTACAGCTGTAATCGCAGCAAAAGGTGGCGCTACAAAGTATTAACTTAAGGGGGCTGAATAATTTTGCACGCCCAATTTTTCAGTTTTTGATTTGTTAAAAAAGTTTGAAATATCCAATAAATGTTGTTCCACTTCATGATTGTGTCCCACTTGTTGTTGATTCTTCACAAAAAAATACAGTTTTATATCTTTATGTTTGAAGCCTGAAATGTGGCAAAACGTCACAAAGTTCAAGGGGGCCAAATACTTTTGCAAGGCACTGTATATTTGGCCTTGTGTTTTAGGTTATTGTGTTGCTGAAAGGTGAATTCATCTCCCAGTGTCTGGTGGGAAGCAGACTGATCCATGTTTTCCTCTAGGATTTTGCCTGTGCATAGCTGTATTCTATTTCTTTTCAACACCCCAAAAAACCCTCCCTGGTCCTTGCTGCTGACAAACATACCCATAACATGATGCAGCCACTACGCATAAACATCTGAAGATTGTACTCAGTGATGTGTTGGATTTGCCCCAAACATAACGCTTTCTATTCAGGACAACAACAAAAATAATTTCTTTGCAGTATTACTTAAGTACCATGTTGCAAACACAACACATGTTTTTTAATATTTTTTTATTCGGTACAGGCTTCCTTCTTTTCACTCATTTAAGTTAGTATTGTGGAGTAACTACAATGTTGTTTATCCATCCTCATATATCATAGCCATTAAACTCTAACTGTTTTAAAGTGACCATTGGCCTCATGGTGAAATCCCTGAGCGGTTTCCCTCCTCTCCAGCAACTGAGTTAGGATCTGTGTAGTGACTGGGTGTATTGATACACTACCCAAAATGTAATTAATACCGTAACAATGCTCAAAAGGATAATCAATGTCTGTTTTTTTGTGTGTTTTTTTCCACATCTACCAATCGGTGCCCTTTTTTGCAAGGCATTGAAAAACCTCCCTGTTTTTTTGAGGTTGAAATTCCCTGCTCGGTTGAGGGACAGATTGAATGTGTAGGGTACTAGTCCTCAGTGCGTCATTATATACCCGGGTTTGATTCCAGGCCGTATCACAACCGGCCGTGATTGGGAGTCCCATAGGGAGGCATACAATTGGCCCAATGTCACCCGGTGTAGGCCGTCATTGAAAATAAGAATTTGTTCTTAATTGACTTGCCTAGTTAAATAAAAGATAAAATGCAACTTGTATGATTTGTAAGCACATTTTACTCCGGAACTTTCCAAATCAAAAAAAGGGTTGAATACGGCATGATGCTGCCACCACCATGCTTCACCGTAGGGATGCTGCCAGGTTCCCTCCAGACGTAACTAGGTATTCAGGTCAAAGGGTTCAATCTTGGTTTCATCAGACCAAAGAATCTTGTTTCTCCTGGTCGACATCCTTTAGGTGCCTTTTGGAAAACTCCAAGTGGACTGTGGAGTGACTTCCGTCTGGTTACTCTACCATAAAGACCGGATTGGTGGAGTGCTGCAGAGTTGGTTGCCCTTCTGGAAGGTTCCCCCATCTCCACAGAGGAACTCTTAAGCTCTGTCAGAGTGACAAGTCAGATTCTTGGTCACCTGACCAAGGCCCTTCTCCCCCGATTGCTTAGTTTGGCCGGGCGGCCAGCTCTAGGAAGGGTCTTGGTGGTTCCAAACTTCTTCTATTTAAGAATGATGGTAGCCACTGTGTTCTTGGGGACCTTCAATGCTGCAGACATTTTTTGGTACCCTTCCCCAGATCTGTGCCCTCGACACGATCCTGTCTCAGAGCTCTATGGACCTCATTGCTCTGACATGCGCTGTCAACCGTGGGACCTTATATAGACAGGTGTGTGCCTTTCCAAATCATGTCCAATTAAATTGAATTTACCACAGGTGAATTCCAATCAAACAAAGGATGATCAATGGAAACAGGATGCACTTGAGCTCAATTTCAAGTCTCATAGCAAAGGGTCTGAATATTTACGCAAATAAGGTATCCGTTTATCTATTATTTGCAAACATTTCTAAAAAACATGTTTCCTCTTTGGCATCATGTACACTTACCAATGGAGATGGACCGTCGGTAGAGTCTCTCAGCATCTTCATACTGGTTCATGTCATAGTTATAGAGCGAGGCCAGGTGACCCACAGACAGAGCCACCTCATAGTCCTCCTGCCCCAGAAGCTGCTCCTTGATCTGGATGGCCTTGATGTGCATCTCTTCAGCCTCCTACAACACACAGTTTAAAATGGTGTGGAGAGAGAGAGGTAGGATAGACAGCGGTAGAGAAAGTAGTGTATCAGGTGATCAAATTGCTGCTTTCAGGGGCTGCAGCACTACCATTGGACAGCAGTGTGTGTGTCTCCCCCCCCCCCCCAACTAACCTTGAACTTCCTCATGGACTGGTAGAGCCGTCCCAGGTTTCCGTAGTGTTTGGCTGTCTGGACGTTGAACTCTCCGAAGGCTTTCTTGGCCAGCTGTAGAGAGGACAGGTGCAGGTCATAGGCCTCCTGCAGCAGGCGTTCCTCCGTCTCCTTGTTGTGGCAGTCGATGGCGATCTCCTCCAGGATCAGAGCTGGGGGAGGCAGTAATATGTACAGTTGAAGTCAGAAGTTTACATACACTTAAGTTGGAGTCATTGAACCTCATTTTTCAACCACTCCACAAATTTCTTGTTAACAAACTATAGTTTTGGCAAGCCGGTTGGGACATCTCCTTTGTGAATGACAAGTAATTTTTCACAGATTATTTCACTGTGTCACAATTCCAGTGGGTCAGAAGTTTACATACACTAAGTTGACTGTGCCTTTACACAGCTTGGAAAATTCCAGAAAAGGATGTCATGGCTTTAGAAGCTTCTGATAGGCTAATTGACATCATTTGAGTCAATTGGAGGTGTACCTGTGGATGTATTTCAAGGCCTTCCTTCAAACTCAGTGCCTCTTTGCTTGACGACATGGGAAAATCGAAAGAAATCAGCCAAGACCTCAGAAAAAAAATTGCAGACCTCCACAAGTCTGGTTCATCCCTGGGAGCAATTTCTAAATGCCTGAAGGTACCATGTTCATCTGTACAAACAATAGTACGCAAGCATAAACACCATGGGACCACGCAGCTGTCATACTGCTCAGGAAGGAGATGCATTCTGTCTTCTAGAGATTAATCCCAACATCAGCAAAGGACCATGTGAAGATGCTGGAGGAAACAGGTACAAAAGTATCTATATCCACAGTAAAACGAGTCCTATATCGACATAACCTGAAAGGCCGCTCAGCAAGGAAGAAGACACTGCTCCAGAACCGTCATAAACAAGCCAGACTACGGTTTGCAACTGCACATGGGGACAAAGATCGTACTTTTTGGAGAAATGTCCTCTGGTCTGATGAAACTAAAATAGAACTGTTTGGAGGAGAAAGGCGGTGGCTTGCAAGCTGAAGAACACCATCCCAACCTTGAAGCACGGGGGTGGCAGCATCATGTTGTGGGGTTCTTTGCTGCAGGAGGGACTGGTGCACTTCACAATATAGATTGCATCGTGTGGTAGGAAAATTGTGGATATATTGAAGCAACATCAAGACATTAGTCAGGAAGTTAAAACTTGGTCGCAAATGGGTCTTCCAAATGGACATTGACCCCAAGCATACTTGCAAAGTTGTGGCAAAATATATTAAAGACAACAAAGTCAAGGTATTGTGGCCATCACAAAGCCCTGACCTCAATCCCATAGAACATTTGTGGGCAGAACTGAAAATGCGTGTGTGAGCAAGGAGGCCTACAAACCTGACTCAGTTGCGCCAGCTCTGTCAGGAGGAACGGGCCAAAATTCACCCAACTTATTGTGGGAAGCTTGTGGAAGGCTTCCCGAAACATTTGACCCAAGTTAAACAATTTAAAGGCAATGCTACCAAATATTTATTGAGTGTATTTAAACTTCTGACCCACTGGGAATGTGATGAAAGAAATAAAAGCTACCATTATTCTGACATTTCACATTCTTAACATAAAGTGGTGATCCTAACTGACCTAAAACAGGGAATTATTACTAGGATTAAATGTCAGGAATTGTGAAAGACTGAGTTTAAATGTATTTGGCTAAGGTGTACATAAACCTCCGACTTCACCTGTATATGATTACACATCACACGACCAACATCCACACAATCTGGCCATGAGCTAGAAACAGTCGATAACATCTCGATAAATCCTTCTAGGAAGAGTAGTCAGAAAGGGCTTTGCCGTTTCTCCTCATCTCATGACTGACTGTGGTCAAAGCCACGCTCCAGAGGCACTACACAGCACTGTGATGACTCAGATGCCAGCTTGGAGTGACTCAGCGATTTAGACTGGGGGGTTCACCTTTGACCCTCTTGGAGGAGGCCAGTAGTAGATGGTCTTCAGGGAGAATGTGAGTTATGATGTCTATGGCTCGTTCTGCATGAAATCTGGAGAAACAAAAATGATTGAGTAAGAGGCTGACACTTAGACACACTGCTCAGAACAAAAAAACATTTCCAAGAAAACAGATTACTTTTGAAGTACTATGTATACTAGGTATTTGAGGGTTAGGAGGAGATGAGGGGTACTGACCAAACATACACATGAAGGGTGGGTTCTGCCACACTACAAAATGACAGACGAAACCTTTTTACAATCCTTCCTCTTGTCCTTATGGTCAGCTATATCTTCATCAGAATAGACTATTCCTAGTTCATATTCCTTCATTGTGCTTCTATTCCCATTAAAAAAAAAGGTACACGCCCTGAGCGTTACACCTGCAGTAACCTTGAGTGACTTGAGACTTTTACAGTACCAGCAAACTACGGAAATGACAGAAAAATTATTCAAGTCTGCGTCCCAAAAATGGCACCTTATTCATGTCATAGTTCACCCCCGACACCCCTATTCCCTCTTGTCAACAGTAGTGCACTATATTAGGGAATAGGAGGCAGATTTTTTTTTTTAAGGGGGGGGGGGGGGGGGTCTAACGTAATTATCTAGCAGGGTCAAAGCCAGTCCAGGAGTAGTAGAGGAAGGAACGGGGTAGCTACTCACAGAGCGTTGGCGAATTTCCCTGAGCTGTACTGGTGTACGTAGGAGGAGTAAGCCAGGTCTTCGTGAGCCGTCGCTACGTGGATGTTCTTCCCCCCGAATACAGACTGTCTGATGTCCAGAGCTGTCTGCACATGAGAGAAAGAGAGAGAGAGAGAGAGAGAGAGAGAGAGACAGAGAGAGAGAGACAGAGAGACACAGAGACAGAGAGAGAGAGACAGAGAGAGAGAGACACACAGAGAGAGAGAGAGACAGAGAGAGAGAGAGAGAGAGAGAGAGAGAGAGAGAGAGAGAGAGAGAGACACAGAGAGAGAGACAGAGAGAGAGAGAGAGAGAGAGAGAGACAGAGACACAGAGAGAGAGACAGAGAGAGACAGAGAGAGAGAGAGAGAGACAGAGAGAGAGACAGAGAGAGAGACAGAGAGAGAGACAGAGAGAGAGACAGAGAGAGAGACAGAGAGAGAGACAGAGAGAGAGACAGAGAGAGAGACAGAGAGAGAGACAGAGAGAGAGAGACACAGAGAGAGACACAGAGACAGAGACAGAGACATAGAGAGAGAGAGAGAGACAGAGACAGAGACAGAGACAGAGAGAGAGAGACAGAGAGAGAGAGAGAGAGAGAGAGAGAGAGAGAGAGAGACAGAGAGAGAGACAGAGAGAGAGAGAGAGAGAGAGAGAGAGAGAGAGGGAGAGAGAGAGGGAGAGAGAGGGAGAGAAACCAGCATATGGATGTAGTCAAATCAAATCCCGGTTTTATTGGTCACATGGTTAGCAGATGTTAATGTGAGTGCAACGAAATGCTTTGTGCTTCTAGTTCCGACCGTGCAGTAATATCTAACAAGTAATCTAACAATTTCACAACAACTACCTTAAACACACACAAGTGTAAAGGAATGAATAAGAATATGTACATAAAGATATATGGATGAGCGATGGCCGAACTGCATAGGCAAGATGCAGTAGATGGTATAGAGTGCAGTATAAACATATGAGATGAGTAATGTAGGGTATGTAAACATTATATTAAGTGGCATTGTTTAAAGTGACTAGTGATACATTTATTACATCTCATTTTGAATTATTAAAGTGGCTGGAGTTGAGTCAGTGTCAGTGTGTTGGCAGCAGCCACTCAATGTTAGTGGTGGCTGTTAAACAGTCTGATGGCCTTGAGATAGAAGCTGTTTTTCAGTCTCTCGGTCCCTGCTTTGATGCACCTGTACTGACCTCGCCTTCTGGATGTGAACTAGTGAACTACTTTTGACCAGGGAACTAACTAAAAAGGGGATTTTAGGGTTGAAAAACTCTGGGAACTTTCCCCAAATTCCCAGGTTTTCCTGATTTTTTCCCCTGATTCCAGGAATTGTCTAACCAGGATTTGGGGAAAGTTGTGAAATGTTGCCACCCTAGATAAAAAGGATAGTGTATAGTCTATATGAATAACTCACCTGGTAGATGGCCACTGACTGGCAGATATTATCTACGTTCAGGAGGTAGAAGCCATAGTCCAGAAGAGTGTCTGAGTATTTAGGATGCTTTTGTCCAAAATGCTCCCTGAAACAGAGTGATCCAGGAACACGAATAATTAAAGAGAGCGCGAGAGAGCCATTAAGAAAACCTGCTCTTTCCATGACATGCTGATCAGGTGAAAGCTACGATCCATTATGTCACCTGTTAAATACACTTCAAATCAGTGTAGATGAAGAGGAGGAGACAAGTTAAAGAAGGATTTTTAAGCCTTGAGACAATTGAGACATGGATTGTGTCTGTGTGCCATTGAGAGGGTGAATGGACAAGACTAAATATTAAAGTGTCTTTGAAAGGGGTTTGGTAGTAGGTGCCAGGCGCACCGGTTTGTGTCAAGAACTGCTGGGAATTTTCCATGAGTGTGTATCAAGAAGGTTCCACCACCCAAAGGACATCCAGCCAACTTGACAACTGTGTGGGAAACATTGGAGTCAACATGGGCCAGCATCCCTGTGGAACGCTTTCAACACCTTGTAGAGTCAACATGGACCAGCATCCCTGTGGAACGCTTTCAACACCTTGTAGAGTCAACATGGACCAGCATCCCTGTGGAACGATTTCAACACCTTGTGGAGTCAACGTGGACCAGCATCCCTGTGGAACGATTTCAACACCTTGTAGAGTCAACATGGGGCCAGCATCCCTGTGGAACGATTTCAACACCTTGTAGAGTCAACATGGGGCCAGCATCCCTGTGGAACGATTTCAACACCTTGTAGAGTCAACATGGGCCAGCATCCCTGTGGAACGATTTCAACACCTTGTGGAGTCAACGTGGACCAGCATCCCTGTGGAACGATTTCAACACCTTGTGGAGTCAACGTGGACCAGCATCCCTGTGGAACGATTTCAACACCTTGTGGAGTCAACGTGGACCAGCATCCCTGTGGAACGATTTCAACACCTTGTAGAGTCAACATGGACCAGCATCCCTGTGGAACGCTTTCAACACCTTGTAGAGTCAACATGGACCAGCATCCCTGTGGAACGCGTTCAACACCTTGTAGAGTCCATGACCTGACAAATTGAGGCTGTTCTGAGGGAGAACGGAGGTGCCACTCAATATTAGGAAGGTGTTCTTAATGTTTGGTATACACAATGTGTGCGGATAATATATATATACACACACACACACACAATATATAAAACACGGAGGTTGGCCAACCTATAAAAGGATTTAGAAAAGGACACATTAAAATATAAAAAAAAGTGTTACCATAAAAAGCAGTCCATAAAAACAAGGAAGTCATACCGTGCCAGAAACACAGCGTGTTTAATCAGCTGTTCGGCTTTCCTGAACTCCCTCTTCACAACACAGGCCTGTTAAAAAGAGAGACACACAGCCAAGCAGACGTTACCCTGTATTCTCCGACTGCGTCCCATATTTAAACCTAGTCCGTATATAGTGCACTACTTGTTTTTTTCTACAAAATATTTATTGCCATTTCTTCTTTTTTTTACAATCATCAAAATAGGACACAGATAAATGCCCTGTTACTCCTTCCACCTACTATAGTGCACTACATTGACCAAAGCTCATATATCTATTTACCTTTCTCTTATCAGACCTGCCACAACTGAAGTTTCTTCTGGGAAAAAAAATGAATGAATTGTGTTCTAGTCTCTCTATATTACCTCCTGTTCTGCGGTCAGCCACAGACACAGCTGCTTATATTGTATGTATACAAGGCTAGTTCCTTCCCCGAGGGAAAGGGGACGGAATAGGGTTGATGTTATCCTTTAGCAAACCATGTCTCAGTCACTAATATTTCCACAGCGTCTCAAACAACACCGTCCCACATAACATTTCGCGTGTGACCCAAAATTGAACACCCACAATTGCCTCTATTAGGACACT
Source organism: Oncorhynchus mykiss (assembly GCF_057628025.1). Lineage (NCBI taxonomy): Eukaryota > Metazoa > Chordata > Actinopteri > Salmoniformes > Salmonidae > Oncorhynchus > Oncorhynchus mykiss. Next base: position 44,877,403 of record NC_143048.1, read on the forward strand.
ACTTTTCAACCAGAACAGAGTGTGCCAAAAAAAATGAGTCCTGGTCAAACGCAGTGCCTTTTTTGAGCCACAGCCACCGACTCCATAACATTGCTGTTACCTTGGAGGCTTGCCTGAGAACATCCACCATCACTTTGACAGGCAGGCCCTCTGTGATCTCCTTCATGGCTTCTATACACCACCTGTAGGCCTTCGACACACAGGAGCAGGAAACAAGACTCATCATTATTAAAAAATACAAATGTGGGTCATTTAAGTAGATGCTCTTATCCGGTGACTTCAAAAATCAGTCTGATCAACAACAAAAAAAGGACTTTCTATATCCAAAGTTTCTTGCTAGCCTCCTCAGGCCTGACGTTTAGCATTTTCTGGTAGTGTAGGGAGAACAATATCCTGTATGGCTCGCACACAAAATATGACTAACAGTTTTTTTTTTTACTACCGGAGTAAGTTTGAAAAAGCTTTGGTTTGAAAAGAGATTTTGTGAAGAAATAAAAAGCCTACCTCATCGTAGTGACTCTTGGCAAAGAGCAAGGCACACAGCTCTCCATACAGGGCTGCTTTGTTGGCGTGGTGACCGTGTTTGGCTAGTTTGTCCATGTAGGACTGGGCCAGCTTGAATGTCTCTTCTCCCTGGTGGTATTTACAGTTCCCATTACGGACATGGAGCAGCCTGAGAAACACAGACACCACAGAGAAACTATGAGGGAAAGAGGCTCCTGTACCTACCAGCAATGAGGAAAATTAACTCGAGCTAGAACACCTTTATTCAGAAACTATTACAGACAGCCAGCCAGACACGAACAGACAGCCAGCCAGACACGAACAGACAGACAGCCAGCCAGACACAAACAGACAGACAGCCAGCCAGACACAAACAGACAGACAGCCAGCCAGACACAAACAGACAGACAGCCAGCCAGACACAAACAGACAGACAGCCAGCCAGACACAGACAGACAGCCAGCCAGACACAAACAGACAGCCAGCCAGACAAGGACAGACAGCCAGCTAGCCAGCCGGACACAAACAGCGAGCTAGACAGAGCCAACTAGCCAGCCAAACAAGGACAGACAGCCAGACAAGGACAGACAGCCGGACAGACAGCCAGCCAGACAGCCAGCCAGACACGAACAGACAGCCAGCCAGCCACGAACAGACAGCCAACTAGCCAGCCAGACACGAACATACAGCCAGCCAGACAACAGACAAGAACAGCCTGCCAGACAAGAACAGCCAGCCAGCCAGACAAGAACAGCCAGCCAGCCAGACAAGAACAGCCAGCCAGCCAGACAAGGACAGCTAGCTAGCTAGACAAGGACAGCTAGACAGCTAGCTAGACAAGGACAGCTAGACAAGGACAGCTAGCCAGCTAGACAAGGACAGCTAGACAAGGACAGCCAGACAGCCAGACAGCTAGCTATCCAGCCAGACACGAACAGCCAGCCAGCCAGACAACCAGCCAGCCAGCCAGCCAAGAACAGACAACCAGCCAGACAACCAGCCAGACAAGAACAGACAACCAGCCAGACAAGAACAGACAACCAGCCAGCCAGACAAGAACAGAGAACCAGCCAGACAAGAACAGACAACCAGCCAGCCAGACAAGAACAGCCAGCCAGCCAGACAAGAACAGACAACCAGCCAGACAAGAACAGACAACCAGCCAGACAAGAACAGACAACCAGCCAGCCAGCCAGACAACAGACACGAACAGCCAGCCAGCCAGACAAGAACAGACACGAACAGCCAGCCAGACAAGAACAGAGAACCAGCCAGACAAGAACAGACAACCAGCCAGCCAGCCAGTCAAGAACAGACAACCAGCCAGCCAGACAAGAACAGCCAGCCAGCCAGCCACAGACAAGAACAGCCAACCAGCCAGCCACAGACAAGAACAGCCAGCCAGCCAGACAACCAGCCAGCCAGCCAGCCAGACAAGAACAGACAGCCAGCCAGCCAAGAACAGACAGCCAGCCAGACAAGAACAGACAGCCAGCCAGCCAGCCAGACAAGAACAGACAGCCAGCCAGCCAGCCAGACAAGAACAGACAACCAGCCAGCCAGACAATAACAGACAGACAGCCAGCCAGACACAGCTAGGACCTACCTGACACAGCACTCCACAGCTCGGTACCAGTGCAGCACCTCGTCGTGGAGCGTGCTCAGCTGCAGGCACGACAGGAACACCTTCTCTGCATCACAGTACCAGCCTGCGTCAGACAGGAAGCCACCTAGAGGACAGAACCGACCATAACAACAAAGTATCAACTGGGGTACCTCCCAGATAGCCTCAGACCACAGTATGGTAGTGGGGTGTTGCAAGTCATCTTGTTTGCAGTTGTACCGAGTATTTCAGAAGATGGATAAGATAGCCATGTTGTGTGTGTCCCCAATGGCACCGTATTCCCTATATAGTGCACTACTTTTGACCAGAGCCCTACGAGTTCTGGTCAAAAGTAGTGCACTATATACGGTATAGGATGCCATTTGGGACATGGCTTCTTCGACTTACCTAAAATGAAGCCGAACTGAATGGCCTTCTCTTTGACGTGGGCGTCTGACTCTGCGATGTAGGAGCAGCGACGGCTGAAGGAGTTGGCCAGGACGAAGGACACCTTCACGCCATGGTCCATCAGGGCCTGGAAACAGTGGTGTAGCAGGTGTCTGGTAGGAGGGACAGAGTAGCTAAGGATTTTTTTAAAGCTTTCATTTGACATATTAAAAGGGGATAATAGTAGCAGAGAAAAGTCTCCGGATGAGAGCGAGGGGTGTTCGCACTAAAAACCAAAGCTCTACAACCTGAAGCAGACTAGACAGTTTAACACATCAACATTGATATGATCAATGTTAAGTTGGGGGGGGGGGGGGGGGGGGGTACATTAGGACTGCCATTAGTCTGAAATACCTGGGGACTTTTTGGCACAACACCACACCGGTTAACAGTGTGAACTAAGGCTGGAAAATGCCAGCGACATCACGATACCATATCCACCAGACTTAGGTTCCCGATGCGACACGTCGTGCGATATGTATTGCGATTCGACACTGTGATTTTATTGCAATTTGATGTTCCATAACGTATTGTTCACTCTGCTGCAGAGAGAGAGAGAGCCAGGAGAAAATTAGTTTTGATCAGTCATGGAAATAAAAGTGCTGAAAACTATTTTTTATTTTTTAAGAAGATGAGAGAACAAGCTATAGGATGAATAACGCCGGAGATTTGGCACAGGTAAAACTATTGTTACCAAATCGATACTGGGGAGTCAAAGTCTGGATATAATATCATCCAGAATAATATCAAGATAGGTTATTGTATCAATGTTCTTCCCCCATCACTGAAGGCCAAGCTGCATGACCCACAGTCATGAGACAGGAGTCATCTTTTTAGGGGTGAGTGACACACACACACACTTTCACTCCCTCCCTCTCTCTCTCTCATTCTCTCTGGTCATAAACCACTCAGTCAGTCCAGCCAGGCAGCATGTGTCTCAGCAGGTCACCTTCACTACACATCATGTCAGAGTGGTGTAAAACAAGGCAGTGTGGGTGACTCCACTCTCAAACTGCAGTGGCCTTAGGTAGGTAATGTCATAGCACCCTATTCCCTACATAGTGCACTACTTTAGAAAAGGGGTGCCATTTGGGTTAAAAGTAGTGCACTATATAGGGAATAGGGTGCCATTTTGGGTGCAGACCTTGTTTCAGGGGGTCTTTTGAGGAACCACCTCAGAGACGGATAGTGGAAAGGAAACACCGACTGTCTTAGTGTGTGTGTGGGGTAACGACCCGGTCCATTTGGTACCTTACCTTTTGTCAGAAGCTCGCAGAACTTTGGCAAAAACCTCCAGCTCACAGAACTCCCCTCCCAGCTGGCATAGCTGGCCCTGTTGGTATAGCTGAGAGCAAGAGAGGAGAGAAACCTTTTGAGGTGGAGAAACCAAATAGGATCCTCGAGTGGGGGAGGGGCGCAGGAATGCCCACATACAGGAATGCCCTGAATTGTAGGCTGCAGTTGCACAATATTGCTGTTTTTGTCCAGACAGCATCAGATACAGTGTACGTGGGCTACAGATACGGTGCATTCGGAAAGTATTCAGACCCCTTGACTTTTTCCACATTGTTACATTACAGCCTTTATTCTAAAATTGATTAAAAATCGTTATTTCCCATCAATCTACACACAACACCCCATAATGACAAAGCGAAAACAGGTTTAGACATTTTTGTAAATGTATTAAAAATGACTGTTTCCATTGATCCTCCTTGAGATGGAGTCCACCTGTGGTAAATGCAATTGATTGGACATGATTTGGAAAGGGACACACCTGTCTATATAAGGTCCAACAGTTGATGGTGCATGTCAGAGCAAAAACCAAGCCATGAGATCAAAGGAATTGTCAGTAGAGCTCCGAGACAGGATTGTCTTGAGGGACAGATCTGGGGAAGGGTACCAAGAAAATGTCTGCAGCATTGAAGGTCCAAGAACATAGTGGCCTCCATCATTCTTAAATGGAAGAAGCTTGGAACCACCAACACACTTCCTAGAGCTGTCCGCCCGGCCAAACTGAGCAATCGGGGGAGAAGGGCCTTGGTCAGGGAGGTGACCAAGAACTTGATGGTCACTCTTACAGAGCTCTAGAGTTCCTCTGTGGAGATGGGAGAACCTTCCAGAAGGACAACCATCTCTGCAACACTCCACCAATCAGACCTTTATGGTAGAGTGGCCAGACATGCGTAAAAGGCACATGACAGCCCGCTTGGAGTTTGCCAAAAGGCACTTAAAGACTAAGACCATGAGAAATAAGAATCTCTGGTCTGATGAAACCAAGATTGAACTCTTTGGCCTGACTTCTGGAGGGAACCTCGCACCATCCCTGCGGTGAAGCATGGTGGTGGCAGAATCATGCTGTGGGGATGTTTTTCAGTGGTAGGGACTGGGAGACTAGTCAGGATCAAGGGAATGATTAATAGCACAAAGTAAAGAGAGATCCTTGAGGAAAACCTGCTCCAGAGTGCTCAGGATCTCAGATTGGGGCAAAGGTTCACCTTCCAACAAGACAACAACCCTAAGCACACAGCCAAGACAACGCAGGAGTGGCTTTGGGACAAGTCTCTAAATGTCCTTAAGTGGGCCCCAGCCAAAGCCCGGACTTGAACCACATCAAACATTGATGTAGAGACCTGAAAATAGCTGTGCAGCTGACAGACCTTGAGAGGAGCTGACAGAGCTTGAGTGACCTACAGAGAAGAATGGGAGAAGCCCCAAATACACGTGTGCCAAGCTTGTAGCGTCATACCCAAGAAGACTCGAGGATGTAATCACTGCCAAAGGTGCTTCAACAAAGTACTGAGTAAAGGGTCTGACTACTTATGTAAATATGATTTCCATTTTTTTTGTATACATTTAAAAAAATGTCTAGACCTGTTTTTGCGTGGTCATTATGGGGTATTGTCTGTAGATTGATTTAATCCATTTTAGAATAAAGGCTGTAACATCAAAATGTGGGTCTGAATACTTTCTGAATGTCCCCTGCCTCCACGACGATGGCAGTATTATTTACTAAAGAAATACGTTAACATTGAACTTTAACTGAAACATGTCTCATCTGTTATCTTCTCTGCCCCGCTCTGAAAACACCTCATTACTGCAACTTAATCTCAATTAAAAAACACGTTCGTTTAACACGATGTGATTACAATGCACGGGAACTCTGTCAGGGACAATATGCCATTGATTATTGTGAACCAGTCTGTCCGTGATTAATGACATTTGTTCTTACTATTATGATAAACTTGTATTATATTAATATTATGAAATGATTTATCTATTGTTTTTGGCTGTAACTTTCTTAGTTTTTTTCAACAATGTGGCCTCATAACCTGGGCACACGGACTTTGCTGCTGCTGAACCAAATACAATTGTGGAAACACTTCAGCTAGTGAAGTTCTTTATTCCACAAAATGTGAAGCATAATGTCTGTCTCCTAACAAGCTTCTTTTTTGTTTGAGTAAACAACTAGCGAGCTAATGTTAGCTAGCTAGGCACAATAACAAACAAGTAAACTGAGCTAACTAATTTAGCTAACGGTAGCAAGCTATAAAAAAAAATAAAAAATAAAAAAATCACAATAGACTAACTAGCTAAAGTTTGGCCAAACAGTGACAGTCCTTACCTTATAGTACACATCAAACCGTATATTTTCAGGAAGGAAGCGAATGTCCTTTCTAGATCGACTGTAGTTGTCCACCACTGCAGATATAGCAGTGTTGTACAGTGTTTCAGGGATCCAGTCTAGCTCCACCGCCGCCATATTGTTTTCCTTCTTCAGCAACAGACTACTTCCAACCACAGATAGAATAAAGACGCAGATATTTCACCACATGTATAAATGAGAAGCATCCGCTTGGCGTTTCCGCTCACTACCAAATATGGTAGTGAGGAGAAACTGGGAGACTTGGCAGTGGGAGAAGATAGAACGAGATGGGATTTTGGCCGATATCCTGCTAATTTACCTCATCGATGAAACATTTGATCTGAATACCTTTTTTTGACGAACAGAGTGGATTTCGTTTGGTAGATTTTACCATTTGTCCAAGTTTTCCCCGAAAATTGCGTTGTTTAGAAGGCGTGAAAGGGCAAATTAGTTATTGTACACGCTTACTTCAGAGTATGCGTTCCCTAATGGAAATATGCTAAAATAATACTAGACCGCGCCAATTGGATCTCGCTAACTCGTCCTTGCTTGTTCTGCCCACTATGACTCATGTGTCCCCATTTGAAACGATGGGCTGTGGTCTATCTTGGTTTAGTTTTAAACATCTTCGTTCCAAACTCTCACTACATACTATTCACTACCTAATTGGTGTAAAAACACTTTCTCTGCGACTCCTGTAAGGAAGTGCTATTTCTTATGCAGGTGACCAGCCTACTGCTATTACATTGCTATAACTGAGACAACGTATTTTCACAGTAAAACATGTTAGGTCCCATACAGGATAGCTCCCACACCCACACACACAGCACACACACATTACACACACTAACTGCCGAGGACACACAGATAAGACATACACCCACACATTGGGAGGAAGAGACAGCCTTGACTTGCAGAAACCAGCGCACACACCTAATCTCCTTTCTAGCCGAACATTGTGTGACTGAGGACAGCGCACACACCTAATCTCCTTTTTAGCTGAACATTGTGTGGCAAAGAACAAGACTCAGAGGGATGACGGACGGCCCAACAGGGCCAATCCAAGAAGACTACACCTCAGCCTGAACCAACCCGAAGACCCGATCTTCTAGAATCAACCTACTTTCTGTTCTGTATATGAGACATGTGCACTCTGTTATCTGCGCTCTTTTCTGCTGGTTCCTTAAGAACCGAATGAAATGGGCCCGTATACGTTGTACCAGATATCTTTACTCATAATTAAACTGTCACTTGTCATACAAAAGACCACCTTGTCTGAATCGATCCTTGACCGGCTCACCCTCCTACATATCCCATTATTAACAGAAACTTGGTAGCAGAGGGATGGTTTACTAACGACCCAGCCCAGAGTGGTTGATGTGGGTGTGAGGGGGCGAGTTGGTGAAAGGACGGTTCCCGGAGGACAGGTGAAAACCATTCGGGGGTGGACAACAATTCTGCTCAACTCGGGAAACTGATCTCTGGTCGACCACAAAATAAGGTAAGCAAAACCTGTTTTATCAAACTTTGCATATTGTCGAATAGTCATACCAAATTACGATCAGTAGTACCGAGTGTGGGTAAGAATTTTTGTGTAAATTTTATATAAATAATGGACTTGAAATTGACAGTGAAGTAAACATATGTGGTAATTAGAATATCCCGATAGTCCGGCATGAGAACGGTCCGGTGGCAGACACCGGTAAGGGATGAGTAGTAGTTAGAATATTCCGATAGTCCGGCATGAGAACGGTCCGGTGGCAGACACCGGTAAGGGATATTTAGTAGTAGACCTAATATTAATAGAATATTCTGATAGTCCGGCTGTGAACGGTCTGGTGGCAGACACCAGTAAGGAATAAATAATATAGTCTAGGATAGATTTTCACCGATAGTCCGGCTAGTGACCGGTCCAGCTGTGTCTGGTAAGGTGGTCTATTATTGAGTATTGATGTGACCAGGATTATATTCTATGTATAAGTGATATTCGTTCGGGCGTCTGAAAAAGGGCGTGATCAGTTTTATCATTAACATCTGAGTATGATTCGATCATTCATCTGCAAAAGATAAATCCAATTAGTGTTTTAGATAGAACCAATAGCCGGTAGTGTCCGGTGAGGTTAAAATCCAATAGCTGGTAGTGTCCGGTGAGGTGTCTACAATAGATTAATGTATGATTAAGATATGTTGGACTGAAAAGTCCGCTTTGTGTTGTGGCCAGAATGAATGTGATAAATGTACTAATGTGTGATGTCATAGAATAAGATGTTCTAATTGAACAATTGTGTTTAAAACTATGTCCATGTAATAATATTTGTGTGTTGACTATAGACTAAATGTAAACGGCGTTTCACAAGTCCCTGATATTATTACCATTATTTAAAATTATTGTGAGCAAAGTATTTCCTAAATTCAAAAAAAAAAAAAAAAAATCTATTATCCAAATTGTTAAAACATAGTTTATGTTGATAATCATTTCCTGAATTGGTGGCTCGTGTTTAATCATTAAAACATTATTGTTTAAAATTCTGGATATATGACGGAGAGGCTCTGAGTTAAGACAGAGTACGAGTAATAGTGTCTCCTAAGAATACATCACTGGCACGAGCCAGTGACGGGCTAAGTATATCCAAAGAGTGTACAAAATATTTCTAAAAAAAAAAACACGTCAAATCAGCACCTAAGACAGGTGGAGGAGAGGTTTGGCATTACACACAAGTTTGGCTCTGTGTATAGGCCGCAATCGCAGGGCCTTGTGGAACGCTGTAATCAAAATCTGAAAGCTAAGATAGCTAAAGTGTGTGCAGGGACACATCTTTCACCCCATGAAATAATGACAGGTAGAGTAATGCCAGGGCCACCAAGAGAGGGAGGTCATATGCCCCCTCTTGATGTGCACCAAATAGGGATGTCTGACTATGTGAAGAAATTGACGGAATTGTCTGCAGCTCTCTCCAAACAGATACACCGTGTCGCAGAGAGGGAGCTGACTGACGTCCCGGAACAACCAAGGGTAAAAGTTGGGGACTGGGTAAGGATCAAGGTCCACAAGAGAAAGTGGGCTGATCCCAGGTGGACTGGACCGTACGAAGTGAAGGAGGTTACTTCACACTCAGTCCAGGTCAAAGGTAAATTAGGCGCACCTTGGCACCACCTGACACATTGTACACCAGCCCCAACCCCTGCCAGAACTCTGGCTGAAGTAAGAAGTGATTTACTCACATCCAATTCGAATTCAAATTCTGACATCCCTCCCGTCTGATCATGTGGAGGAGACTCCCATCCTCAGATGATAGGGACACTAGAGTAGCACCATGGGCTAGAAGGGCTAGGAGACCATGGGAAAGACTGGGTTGTTCTGGCCCATTGTTTGTCCTAATTATAGTCAATGTTGTTTTGACATTGGGAGTAATGATATGGGCAGCCCAGCGTATAATCACTGACCAGGAACAGACTACCCAGCTAAACATCACCAATGCTTCAATATTCTCGGATACGCATGTTCTGTCTAAACGTCAAGTTCAGAATAATGACTTTGAGTGTACTGCAGAATTGATTAGGTCAGCTACTCTGTGTATCCCGCCTAACGCTACTACCACTGTTATACTTACCTGGGGTGTTATTGGAAGCCCAGGTGGCGGTTATGGTACTCATGCAATCAGTTGGTCTAGATCAGTGTGGTACATGACAGAAGGGGGTATAATAAATGGACGTGGAAGAATTTAGTGGCAGAGACTGGTCCTGACTGGTCTAGCTGGACAGTGCATCAGATGGCACTCCTGTGGCGGAGCAGGTTGACGTTAACTAAAGTTACAACTGGTTTGAAATGGGTAATCAAACACAGGGAAGGTGGTATGACTTATGACCTCCATTGTAACTTTCCTTTGTGGTCTGATCAGCCTCATTGGAAAGCCATTTGGATGGAGAATCTAGGGTAATTTGTAATACTGATATTAAGGTAATTTAATACAAAAATGCAGTGAAATTTACATTATAGTGTCAATATATTTTCTCTGATGAACGTGGTGTGAAAATTTAGCTAGGATAAGTTTTATTTATGGTAGACTCATGTTAAGTATTTGGGACATATTTTGAGCCAACAGGGCAGGGAAGAAATTTAGATATTTGTGTTTGGTTTTAACACCTGTATATAGGGGGTGCCATTTGAATATTTAATTTGTGGTCATGGGTAATACGGTTTGTTTTTATTTTTTATTTTTAAGGTAAATTAATTATAGTGGGGTTTAATTAACCTATATAAGGACTTTAGAAAGTGCCACCATAGACATGTTTTTCTAAAAAAAAAAAATCCATGAGTTTAGATAAAGCCAAACAGTGAGACATTTAGTTCAAATTTGGAAACATGAGAAAACGAGCTACAGACAGATAAGGGGAAAAGGCAGACAGAAGAGCCCTCCCCTGCACTGCAGAGACCTTGAAGGTTGGAGAGCAGAGAGGAGAAGTTTGAAAAGGGAGCCAGGACGAGCAAAGATAACAGAATGTGTAGATAACAGTTACTGAGTGGAGACAAAAGGGATAATTGGACATGTGGAAAATGAAAGGGGCGCTCCTACATGATAATGTCAGAACAGAAGGATAATATACTAATCTTACCTAAGTCATTATTTAGAGTAGGTAAGGTTGTTACCTGGGCAGAGCCAGGTATCAAAAGGGGGATGGGTAAATTGTGGTCTAGGATAGGATGGGGCGAACTGGATAAGAAACTAAAGATATAATCAGATAAAACATATGAGAAACTGTTTGTTAACCAAGCCTGTATGTCCAGGATTTTATGCATTACAGGTGAACTACAGGTGAAGTCACTCAATCCAGTCCCAGAGGCTTGTTGGGGGGACCATACAAGGACTCCTGGTGACAGCTAGCTGAAAGAGCTACCCGGATTCATATCGCACGGGGGAGGGTAGGACACATGACACTGTCGAACAATAAACAGTGTTCGAGAGGAGAACTGGAATTAACAGGATTCCGGGGGCCATCTCTCGAATGAAGTAACCCTCCCTGTCCTGTCACCCCTGTTTTTGTTCATAGAAGTGAAGATGTGTCTGGCTCTTGCTAGTGATGTGTTCTCTGGGAGAGGGTGGGGCTTTACAGGAGTGTCAGTGTACCTGTGTAATGGGGGAGGGTGTCCATATGGCGATTACATGATAACCAACTTGGGACAATTCTAGGATTGGAGAAGAGGGTATTCTTATAGCATAGGGGATCCCACAAAGGTGGATAGGTTTTCCATCATATGGGGAAAACCTGGGAGCACTGTTGAACTTTGTAAAGGTGATGAAATCCTACTAACCATCAAAACTATTAAGCTCTCTGATGCAGGCACTTACACCCTCGGACTACAAAGGACCGGGACAGACACGATGGATGTGTTTTCTATTAGGGAGCTGCCAAAACCAGAGGTCCCAGACGAACCAGGGCCAGACACACTCCTCTACCACCCCTGGACCGAACCTGCCACCTACCACCACTGTGTTAAAAATCCCATTCAGGTAATTAATGTTAGAGACTACACAGCTATTGATCAATTAGGCACTGAGACTGGTTTTGATGGTAGGGACAATTTGTGGCTGTCTTATATGAGGTACACAGCTAAAACCATGAGAAGAAAGGACTGCACTATTTGTAGTCATGCTAGACTTGTTCTGGCTACACACCCATTTGCTATAGGAGAAGGAGAAGGAGAAGGGTGGTTGTGTATTCTGAGAGGTTTTTACCAGGTTCAGCCCAATTCAACCCTCTGTTCCTCTTTGAGCCTTGTGTTTCCTACAGTACCTCCTCATCGGGCCCCTTGGGGTGTTAAGGCATATGGGGGCAATTACAGTTGCATCACGGGTACAGGTAGTGGCATGGACTATGGGAGATTGCCTGAAGCTGATTGCAGCAGTAACATAACCATTTATGCCACTTGGCCAGTTACAGGCCTAAACCAAACTAGTGGTCTGGCTGATGTGTGGTGAATATGTGGACCCAAAAGAGTACTGAGACCCATTCTTAGAGGAGACTGGCAAGGTACGTGTGCTCTGACCAGTTTGATAATTCCACTGACCATTGTTGATGTTACTTCTGAACAGCTGTTGGGTTCTGTATCCAGGGGACCTGAAAACATTCCATCCCATGGGAGACATAGATGTAGTACTCCATGGACAGAGGATGTAGTTGACATACACACTAACCTGTTGGGAGTGCCAGTGGGGGTTCCTCATGAGTTTCAGGCCTTGGGTAGGAATGATGGACTCTGGCACTTACTACCTATTATAGGTCCAGCCATAGTGGATGCTAGACAGACTGCATGGATCAGTTATATCTACTATAATCAACAGCGTTTTGTGAATTACCCCCGTGATGCACTCACTGGTCTGTCTGAACAGCTTGAGGCCACATCTAGGGTTGCCAGACAGTCTGCAAGATGTTCGGTGAACAATGTTGCACGTATATTCCTAATAACACCACTCCAGATGGTGGTATAGCTAAGGCCTTTAATGGGCTTGGTGCATTATCTGCTGAGATGAGGACCATGGCGGGGGTGGAGGAGTCTGGACTGTTCTTTTGGTTGGGAGCCTGGTTTGGTAAGTACACTGGTATGGTGGTTACTGGATTTCTGACCCTAATTCTTGTATTTGTATTATTGATGTGTTGTGCTGCTTGCATCATACCGTGTTTTAAGAAGTCTGTTACAGATGTGACTCTAACATGTTTAATCCCATTAATGACTACGGATAACCCCAGTTGTAATTGCTCTGCCTGGGATGCTGTCTATCCCATGACTAAATCTACTGCTAGGAAACCATTGTTTTCCAACAAGGTTGCCAGGGCACATTTCACCTGTGTCAAAATGACGGGAGGCGGTACTAATGTGGGACAGGTTCCTGGGAATTGGTGTCTGGATACAATCAACATTGTTGGGAGTTTCAGGCCAATATCCAGAGCAGATGTGGGGTGGTGGTGTGGCAACACTGTCCTGTTTGATAAATTACCCTCCAATACTACTGGAAGCTGTGCACTTGTTACTCTCCTTTTGCCTGTTTCTATCTACCCTACAGAGGTTGGAGACCTCATCCTTAGGGTCCAGAGGGTGAACCCTGAATATTGGAGTGGACGTTCCAGGCGTGCCACCACCCCATCTAGTGGTGATCCGACGTACATAGACGCCATTGGAGTCCCAAGGGGAGTTCCTGACGAGTACAAGTTGGTGGATCAGGTGGCAGCTGGGTTTGAGTCCTCCATTTGTTGGTGGTGCACTGTTAATAAAAATGTGGATAGAATACATTCCAGAATCGCATTGCAGTGGATATGCTACCGGCAGAGAAAGGTGGAGCTTGCACTATGTTTGGTGAACAGTGTTGTATTTTCATCCCTAATAACACAGCCTCCGATGGTAGCTTGACCGTAGCCCTAGAAGGTTTGAGGACTCTTAATGGTAAAATGAAATCTCATTCTGGGATTGATACCTCAATGTGGGACTCCTGGATGAGTGCCTTTGGTAAATATAAAACCCTGGTCTCCTCCAATTTGGTCTCCATTTCGGTGTTCGCGGCCATTTTGGTTCTCTGTGGATGCTGTTGCATTCCATGTATCCGTTCCCTCACCACTAGGGTTATCTCTAGAGCTATTGACCCTTCCCCCCTTTCCCAGATGTTTCCTCTGCTTGCTAATGACCTGCCCGAATTTGAGGATGAGGTTGAGAGTGCCTACTAGGTTTTGTTTTTCTTTTCATGAAATGCTATGACTGCTGAAATAAGGGATAATGAGTGACACCCTAGTGGGTGTCAAAAAGGGGGGCTTAAATTTCACATCATTTTCTTTTGTTCTGTTTTTCAATGAGCTGTTGTTCTCTTTTGACATGAGGGTTGCAAGTTCCTAGGTGGCTGGTAGCCAATCTAGTACATAGTGGGATCGAATGGAGAACATGAAGGTATTTTCAACTTTGTAATTGTTAGCCTAGTTTATGTCACATCTCTTAGGAGATGTGAAGAGAGGGAATCACAAAACTTTTCCTTCTGGGAAAAGTTTTCTTTTTGTGTCTGGATCTAGTTAGGTTGTGTCACGTCTCTGGGGAGACGTGAAGAGAGGGATTTGTAAGGAAGTGCTATTTCTTATGCAGGTGACCAGCCTACTGCTATTACATTGCTATAACTGAGACAACGTATTTTCACAGTAAAACATGTTAGGTCCCATACAGGATAGCTCCCACACCCACACACACAGCACACACACATTACACACACTAACTGCCGAGGACACACAGATAAGACATACACCCACACATTGGGAGGAAGAGACAGCCTTGACTTGCAGAAACCAGCGCACACACCTAATCTCCTTTCTAGCCGAACATTGTGTGACTGAGGACAGCGCACACACCTAATCTCCTTTTTAGCTGAACATTGTGTGGCAAAGAACAAGACTCAGAGGGATGACGGACGGCCCAACAGGGCCAATCCAAGAAGACTACACCTCAGCCTGAACCAACCCGAAGACCCGATCTTCTAGAATCAACCTACTTTCTGTTCTGTATATGAGACATGTGCACTCTGTTATCTGCGCTCTTTTCTGCTGGTTCCTTAAGAACCGAATGAAATGGGCCCGTATACGTTGTACCAGATATCTTTACTCATAATTAAACTGTCACTTGTCATACAATAGACCACCTTGTCTGAATCGATCCTTGACCGGCTCACCCTCCTACATATCCCATTATTAACACTCCTCATACACCATTTTGCTTCCAACTCAGAGGAAAACAAAGAACGATGCAAGGGGATTGCACAAACACAACCACTGGCTGTCATAATCCCATGTTTTGTCCTGTACTGCGCTCTCTCTCTGCTCCAGACCGATGAGGGGGTTCGATTAATGGCGCCCGTGTATGCGTGTATTGCATTCGATTATGGAACTTGGCGTGAGCCAGGAGTCCTGCTCTGTCGGACGTTGAAGTCAGCTCAAAACAACAGTTACGTAAATTAAGCACGTGTAGTAATGAGAAGGGTTTTGTGTTTTCAAATGTTTTTTTTAAAAATTTGTATAAAAACGCTTTAGTTGGCTTCCCAATTAAAACTAGTTAGAAAATTCAAAAATATAATTTTATGTTAAATAAATGTATGTTTCTGGACGATGCACCATGCTGCCTTGTTGACAACATAACAGTGCGGCGCGGGTTACTGCTGACGTCACGGCCAGTGCCTTTCGGATCAGCAGAATCGAATCCGCCCCCCAAAAAAACTGTAAACGAAGCTCCCGACCAATGACTTCACCGAGCAATGGGCGATAGATTTTTTTGGAATGCGCCTGCGGTTGCCACCTTCTGTCGGGTACTGGTACAGGCCACTTTGGTAGAGGATAGGTATAATGCAATGTCGTTGGTACAGGACAGGTGGAATACGATGCAGTTGGTACAGGACAGGTAAAATACAATGTCGTTGGTACAGGACATGTGATAAAATATCGTTGGTACAGGATAGGTATAATACAAAATCTTTGGCACAGATTAGGTGGCGTTCTTGGTTTACTTTTTTGCAGTCTCGCTGGTCATTGGGAATAGGGTGCCATTCGTGACATACTTTCGCTTTCTTCCGGGACAGTTTGTGGGTGAGATGAACATATTTAATGTCTTTAATCTGGTCTCATGCCAAAATGTGTTGTAACTGGTATTATTTCAACTAGGTTTCAAACTTAAATTCCATGTTGCTAAAAGGGTACATCAAATTAAATTGCTTTTGTCACATGCGCCGAATACAACAGGTGTTGTTAACCTTATAGTGAAATGCTTACTTACAAGACGAAAAAAACATGTATTTTTGTAATTTTTTAATAAATAATAATAGAAAAAAATAGAACTAATTAAAGAGAAGCAATAGTATACAGTAGTTGTTGATATGTAATAAAAGCTGGAGATTTGGAGGAAATACTAATCAGAAAATCTACTGTACGTTGCAACCCCCCAATAAGTCAAGAAGACACCACTCAGAAAACATTTTTTTTTTTTATTTCACATATTTTCAATTCAAATTTTCCACATAAAACACTGTACACATGCACTAGTTGCTGTCAGTGCTAAGCGGAACAGGGTGGCATAACAGAATGAACCTGTAAAATGACTCAGTTCACCTGGAAAAAAACAAAAAAGGACACATCTCAAAATATATATAATATGGCAGTACTTTTGACCAGGGTTCCAGTCAAAATGTAGTGCATTACATCTGGAATAGGGTGTAATTTGGGACACCACCTAAATAAATGTTAATAAAAACATTATGCACAAAACAATCCCCCAAGAAAGTAACAGACAATACACCAGTATCACTTCACCCTTTTTTTCCTCCTCAATCCAGTTTTTTTTAAAAAGAAGAAGATATATATAACTAATATTGGCCTACTAGGAAATACAACCAACAAAAATGTTACAAAATGTCATTAAAATTGCACTTTGGTCTAGAAAAAAAAACAAAAAACGACATGACTAAAGATAATTAATAATTTAACGAGAACTTACCATCAAGCAAATGTGGCAGTCAACAGACCTTTCTAAAAAAAACACTAGCACTGCTAAAAAAAAAGTCTGATGCACTGTAAATATCACAACAGCAGCTAAAATGAGGACAAACGGGTGAAATAATGAACCGACGCTTGAACTTAAACCACATCATTCACACAGGAAAGTTATATCCGTTTAGGTAACTGAAGATGAAGCGTCTTGACTGCTTTTCAAATAGAACAGTCACATGATTCAAAATATGTCATAAATAGCCTAGCGGTCAAATTCCAATCAACATGAGAATAAAATTGAAGTTTTTAGCTTATGACCCCCCCCCGCCCCCCCCCCCCCCCCCAACCAAGTGCTCTTCCTGAATTCAAAACCCTCTAAAACGAAGAAACAACAACTCAACACATGTACACAGAGTGTACAGAACATGATCAACGCCTGCTTGTTTCCATGACATAGACTGACCCGTGCAACTCAAAATTAGGAAGGTGTTCTTAATGTTTTGTACACTCAGTGTATTGACATCTAGCTAGTTTCCCCACGACCACTTTCTCTTATAAGACCACTGCATCAGAACTCATAGAAATCATTTATATTTTTTTTAAATGAATTTCTTTTTAAATTTGGGCCATGACAGTCTAGTACAAATCAGTCTGAAAGTACTTTTTGACAGTATTTCAATCTGAACAAAGTTTGGTCTGAATTGACTGAAATGCTTTACAAAAAGGTATTGTGGGAAGTCAAAAAGATCATTAGCCAATCATGTTGTAAGTTTTTCTGTGTAGAACACAACATCATTGATCCCCCCTCCCCACTCCAGTCTGATTTAGTGCCTGGTCTTGTCCACTCTGTTCTAATGAGGCTTGAGGACATCGCAGAGGGAAACAGAAGACATATTCCTGACAGTCTTATCTTTCAGTGACGGGGTCATAATATTTTGTAGCTTAATTAAATGTTTCAAATTATAGAGCCACACTTGTAGGAAGAAAACAGAAACGGCTATGTTAATTACAACCGCATCTGTCGTAAACCCTGGTTCTATGAACCAAACCCGATTTTAAATTTCTCTCGTAACCCCATTTTTCAAATCAGGAGACCCTACAATGGGGTCCTACACAGGCCTACGCAGTTAATTGTCTGCATTTGGGACGCAGCTATTGTTGTTGGGGGTAAATGCAGCAAAAGGGGGGGAAAAAAAAAATAGGCAAAGAATTGCAATTACAGGTCATGGCCACAAGGTGTCGTCTGATCTTATCTGACAGTGGGTACAACAACATCCTGACTGACTGACTATATTACAGTTCACCTTCATCAACTACTAATGAATTATTACACTGAACAAAAATATTAAAAACGCAACATGTAAAAAGTGTTGGTCTCATGTTTCATGAGCTGAAATAAAACATCCCAGAAAATGTTCCACACGCACAAAAAAAACATTTCTCTAATTATGTGCACAAATTTGTTTACATTCCTGTTACGAAGCATTTCTCCTTTGCCAAGATTACCCATTCACCTGACAGGTGTGGCATATCAAGAAGTTGATTAATAAACAGCACGATCATTACACAGGTGCACCTTGTGCTTGGGGACAATAAAAAAGACCACTCTAAAAAAAAATGTGCAGTTTTGTCACAACAACACAATTACAACAGATGTCTCAAGTTGAGGGAGAGTGAAGTTTGGCATGGCGACCGCGGGAATATCCACCAGGGCTGTTGCAACATCGTTCTAGATCATTTGACACGATACATCCAGTGGTTCTTGTTGTATTTTACCCCCCTTTTCCTCCCCAATTTCAATCTTGTCTCATCGCTGCAACTCCCCGATGGGTTTAGGAGAGGCGAAGGTCGAGTCATGCGTCCTCTGAAACATGACCCGCCAAACCATGCTTCTTAACACCTTCCAGGCTGAAAATTGAAAACAAGGGATCTGACCCTTGTTTTCAATTTTCACCTAAAATGACATACCCAAATCTAACTGCCTGTAGCTCAGGCCCTGAAGCAAGGATATGCATATTCTTGGTACCATTTAAAAGGCAACACTTTGAAGTTTGTGGAAATATGAAAGGAATGTAGGAGAATATAACACAATAGATCTGGTAAAAGATAATAATTTTTAAAAAGCCAACCAATCTTTTGTATTTATTTTTTTAAACCACCCTCTTTGAAATGCAAGAGAAAGGCCATAATGTATTATTCCAGCCCAGCTGCAATTTAGATTTTGGCCACTAGATGGCAGCAGTGTATGTGCAAAGTTTTAGACGGATCCAAAGAACCATTGCATTTCTGCTCAAAATCTTGTGGCAAGACTGCCGCAATGTGCCTCATTTGTTTATAAATAACTTTTCATGTTCAAAATTGTGCACTCTCCTCAAACAATAGAATGGTATTCCTTCACTGTAATAGCTACTGTAAATTGGACAGTGCAGTTAGATTAACAAGAATTTAAGCTTTCTGCCCATATCAGATATGTCTATGTCCTGGGAAATGTTCTTGTTACTTACAACCTCATGTTAATCGCATTAGCCTGCGTTAGCTCAACCGTGCCGTGGGGGGGGGGGGGGGGGGGGGGTCACCGATCCAGAACCCGGAGGCCAGCCGCACCAATGTGTCGGAGGAAAGTGTCACAATTCAACTGACGACCGAGGTCAGCCTGCAGGCACCCGGTCTGCCACAAGGTGTCGCTAGAACGCGATGAGCCATGTAAAGCCACCCCCGGCCAAACTCTCCCGTAAACCCGGACGACGCTGGGCCAATTGTGAGCTTCCCTATGGGACTCTGGTCACAGCCAGTTGTGACAGCCTGGGATCGAACCCCGGGTGAGCAGTTTTCAGATGCCAACGTTGTGAACAGAGTGCCCCATGGTGCCAGTGGGGTTATGGTATGGGCAGGCAGGCATAAGCTACGAACAACGAACCATTGCAATTTATCGATGGCGATTTGAACGCACAACAATACAGTGACGAGATCCCGAGGCCCATTTTATCTTAAGGTATCATGTGACCAGATGCAGATCAGTATTCTCAGTCATGTGACATCCATAGATCAGGGCCTTGTTTATTTATTTCAAATGACTGATTTCCTCATATGAACTGTAACTCAGTAAAATCTTTGGAATTGTTGCATGTTGCGTTTAAAAATATATATTTTTCGGTTACAGGTTTAACGTAACAGCATCTTCAGTTTGGGGTGAAAGTTCAATTGATCTCATTAAAATGCGAGTATTATTATTATTATTTTTTTTTAAAACTGAACACACAATAGAAAACACATTTAAATGAAATGTAAGAGCAGGGTCAGAATAGTAAGTCATGAGGGATTGAACGCTGTGACAGATGATATCGCTGCTACAATAGTAAAATAAAACAATGTATAAAAATATATTGCTTTACTTAAAG